>NC_080865.1:26759735-26962235 GCF_030435755.1 Ochotona princeps
CATCAGAATTCATGACAACAGAGAGAACAAATGAGGTAAGAGTGGTCCAGGTAGGGCAATCAACAAATTCAAATCACTCAAGAGGATGAAAGTCCACAATTCTGTGGCTTGCCTTGGCACATGATAGTTGGGCTAATTGGCTCAGTCTTACTGAGTACATTCTGCTGAACTCTAACTTCTGAATGCCAATATCCATCAGGAAATGCAGCATGATCAGGAAGTCCCAGAGCCAGAGGAAAGAGGAGATACCTTCTATGTGATGCATTCATCCCCCGTCCCAAAGCGTATCCCAGCAAATTGAGAGACACACAACATCTAATTTACAGAAAGAAAACCAGTCCTAAAATAATAGTGCCTCAGCCAGACACTTCAGAGAACAAGCCAGGGGAAAAGCAGCAGTGGGGACGCACAGGCACGGGGGAACTAAGACAACCTGACTTAGGTCAAGAATAGTGGGGACCAGGCATTTACTACAGCCGCTAAGCAACATGGGGGATGCCTAGCATTCCACATCAAAGGTCCCTGGGTTCCTGATATCAGCTAACTGCTAATGTGAGTCCTTGGAGCCAGTAGGCAATGGACCCAGTGTTTGTGTCCCTATTATAAAATGGGGTAGTCTTGGAATGAGCTCTTGGCTCCAGGCTTCTAGACATTTGAGTGTTACCAGCAGATGGGAGATATCTGTCTCTCTCCCACTCTAAAAAAAAAAACACAAAATAAAACAAAATAAAAAAGAATATGTGGGCTGAAGGAAATAGCATCTGATATTAGATTCTGAGAGCCATATTGAAGACACTTTTCAGAATTTCTTCAGGATACATCTGAAATTTGATCATGAAAGTTACTGGACAGAGACTTCTGTATGCAGACAATTCCCATCATCAATCACTCCTTAGAAATGACTCAGTTTGGGGCCCACACTGGCCCACTATATATAGCAGGGAAAGCTGCCATCTGTGGTGCCAGCAACCCCTAAGAGTACCAGTTTGAGTCCCAGCTGCTCTACTTCTGATCCAGCTTCCTGCTAACATACCTGGGAAAGCAGCAGAGAATGACCCAAGTGCTTGGGTCGCTTATACCCATGTGGAGACACCAAAGAATCTCCTGCCTTCAGACCAATCCATCTCCAGCCATTCGGGAAGTGAGTCGTAGATCAAAAATCTCTCTCCATCTCTTTCTCTGTGTAATCTGGCTTTCAAATAAACAAATCATTAAAAAAAAAAGACTCCTTCACTCAAAATTAAATAGGTAAGGACCTTATGAGTAACAATACCTCGAAAAACCTCCAACATGATTTTTAAGAAAAATGGAACTGAACTTTAGGTTTTTTTAATGTAGGAAAAAAGGAATGTACTCAACTAAGTCCAAGAAAATAGAAATTGTCAATATTTGGTTGTATATCCTAATTCAACTTGCCACTCATTCTAATACTAAGAATACTATCCTATTTCAAAAGAATTTGCTTCCTTTCACAAAACTTTCACAAACTCGTCATTCCAACATGTCACATGAGAGTATGGGTAGCTTACAGAAGACAGTTGCAAAGATACCCAAATGGTTTTGACCACAATTCATTTCCAAGGTCATCAAATCCACAAAGGACTGTTGTTATGCTGGCCAGAACAATAGCTGTCATGCTTTTAAGACCTCCAGTCAATGACATCTTGCCATCTCTTGTAACAGTAAAGAAAGATTTAGTTATTATTGTGGTTATTGATATACCTTTAGGAACTGGAAAAACTGGAGACAATTCAAATGTCCCCACAAAGAGGCTGCATCCACATGGCAGGACACCTTGCAGGAGTTCATACAATAGTGCAGAATATTCATGACATTCAAAATTGTCACAATTATAAAATTTACTTTATATGAATAAAGCTGACCATCTTTTCATTTGATCATAGCCCTTTCCTATTTTCACACGGGAATATGGTCTTTCACTTTGTATTAGTTGAAATCTTCATTTGCTAGAGCCATTTCACCTGTGGCTTAAGTTTAAAATATGTTCTTTTAAAATCTAACAAAATACTAAGTTTCAAAAGAGAAAATAGATAGTGTCATAATATTTTATGAAAAAAAAAAACAGAAAAATATGACAGATATATAGGGTGATCCTACTTTGTATAAATATTGCATGTCCACATATACTCCATGGGTGCACAAAATGTTAATTAAGCCCCTCTTCATGGTGGGTACTGTGTCTGGCTCTGAGAAAACACTGGTGAAAAGACGCATGCTGGCTCCACCTGCATGAACCTGACTGTCCAGATAAGAAGATGCATTGGATAATTAGTACACCAGCCATCACTTCACTGCATTCATGAGAAATGCAGCAAAGAAAGATGTCATAACTTCCAAAGGAGCGACCCTAGACCCATATGCTGTGCTCTACCTCTCTAGGCGATAAGGCTTTCAGGTGGAACCTTCTGACTCCTCAAACCGTCTTGTTGTCTCCTGTGAATGCATTTTTACAACATGTAAGACCAACAAAAGCAAAATTTCAGGATTCCTGGGGACTCATTCCTCATTACGCATTCCATCACATCAAGAATAACCATTCACTGATTGGAAATCTTCACTCCTCAAATCCTGTTTGCCAAACTCACAATGTGAATTGTTTTAACCTTTGTAGACTCTTCCTTTCCAAGCTTTAAATCACCCTCATTGTCCTTTTGTTTTACGTGATTAATGCCTGCTCATTAGAGGCTGACAAAACTTGAAAACGGATGCACTTCAGTGACTTTAAAGACTTTCATTTTGTCAAAGAGGGATTGCAGCCAGTACAAGACATATCTGTCATCTGCATCTATGATAAACATATATCTCAAAGTTGGGTTCTCCACAAAAGCATTCAATCTTCCCATTTCCAACTTCAAAGGCTTGAGTAACATCCACAAACCCTAAAAAAGTGTTTCAAAAAAAAATAGTATTGGGGCAAGCACAGTAACTGAGTGGCTAAATCCTCATCTTGCAAGTGCCAGGATCCCATAAGGGCACTGGTTCATGACCTGGCTGCTTTTACTTTGTTTTGTTGTGTTGTATTATTTCTGCCCAAGTTGGCCAGCAGATCTTGCTACTTCTCTGGCCATCAGACATAACACATCAAGTCCAAGCAATTTTAATAGCACATCATTTTTATTTTATCTCTAGAAGGCAAGTGAAGGTGTTATTTTAAAGATTCAAACTGGGGGCCCAATGTGGTAGCCTAGTGACTAAAGTCCTCCACCTTGCATCCTCCGGTATCTCATATGGGCACTGATTCATATCTGGCTGCTCCACTTCCCATCCAGCTCCCTGCCTGTGGCCTGGAAAGCAGTTGAGGACGGCCCAAAGCCTTGGGATCCTGCATCCACATGGGAGACCCGGAGGAAGATCCTGGCTCCTGGCTTTGGATCAGCTCAGCTCCAGCCATTGCAGACCCTTGGGGAGTGAACTAGCAGATGGAAGATCTTTCTCTCTGTCTCTCCTTCTGTCTGTAAAATTGACTTTCCAAAATAAATAAATAAATAAATCTTTTAAGAAAAAAAAGATTCTAACTGGAATGGACAGAAATTTTAGTATCTAATATTTACTGGATACCTACTTTACATAGACTATTTCTCTCATGCAACAAAGATGAAAAAAAGATGAAGTTCCTGAGTTCCAAAGCTTGACACCTAAATGGAAAAACAGCACAAACAGGTGGGATTGCATTTGAAATTTAACAGCCTCTCCAATACACATGAAACAGCTTAGGT
This sequence comes from Ochotona princeps, assembly GCF_030435755.1. NCBI lineage: Eukaryota > Metazoa > Chordata > Mammalia > Lagomorpha > Ochotonidae > Ochotona > Ochotona princeps. The sequence continues at coordinate 26,763,473 of NC_080865.1, forward strand.
CATTGGTAAAATACACACCAATGTCTAACAACCGTATGCAGCCCTAGCAGAGTGTTAAAACCACGCTCTGCTCAGCTCGGGAGGAAGTTTTCAGACTAAATGACTTGTATGTGATGCTTGTGTTACTGTTGCAAACAGCACACAGGATCTAGCCAAATATGCAGTCAACCAGCAGGCTCAAGCTCTTCCCAGAACACCGCAGTTCAATCAAGCATGACCCCTTTATTGCTACTAACAACCTGGGTAGCTGGGATGGTACACAGCTTCCTGAAGCTGTTATCCATGACTGAGTCTACAATAGTACTCAGAGGAAACAGAGCCTAAGTAATGGATCCAAATTAGTCCAAAAACGCAATTTCTACAATCACTTGTTTTATAATCTCAAATTCAATTCACTTTCCCCACTACCATGTAGGCATTTGAATTTTTCCCAGAAAAGGCAGGATTCTGTAGTGAAAATTCTGTTCTAGAATCAGATTTGAAGTCCAGTAGCATTGACAAAAGTTAAATGATTCCAGTTTTATTCCAAGTCAGTTCCATCCATATAGTTAGTAAGATTATAAATTATCCAAGATACACTGCCTGTCCTTTAGACGCTAATAGATAACAACTCTCAAAGACTCATGAACTCTCTGGGATAAAACAAACCAGAAATTAGACTGAATCCTTTTGTGCTTTCATTCTCTTTAAATAAGGACACTTTGACTTGGAAAGAAAAGGGGAAATGAGGAGGACTGCCTTCCCTCACAGTGCTGCTGCAGTAGCTGCACAGTTCCAGAGGTAGCCTCGTACAACAGCCTTGAGCTACTCAATATGACAATGCACGGATAGTAGTCTCCTTTAAGCAGAGATCCAGGAAAGCTTTCAATAAAAAGACTTGCCTTGGCTGCTAAACTAAACAGCAAAATCTCCCTGTCTAGAGTTAGCTTCATTTCCAACATCTGGAGAGCCAAACATAGGTTGGAGTAAAAAAGATTCACTGAAAAAATTAAAAAGGATCAAGGATGGGGCCAGATGCAATAGCGCAGTGGTTAAGGTCCTCACCTTGCACATGCTGGGATCCCATATGGACGCTGGTTCTAATCCCAGCAGCCCTGCTTCCCATCCAGCTCCCTGCTTGTGGCCTGGGAAAGCAGTTGAGGACGGCCCAAGCCCTTGAGACCCTGCACCTGCATGGAAAACCCAGAGGAGCTCCTGGTTCCTGGCTTCAGATTGGCTCAGCTCCAGCCATTGCACTCACTTGGGGAGTGAACCATCAGACAGAAGATCTTCCTCTCTGTCTCTCCTCCTCTCTGTATATCTGACTTTCCAATAAGAATAAATAAATCTAAAAAAAAAGGATCAAGGAGCAGAGAGCTATACAGATGTCACAGCTCAACCCAAAGAGCTAACAACATTTGCTATATTCATAACATGTTTTCCCATAGTGTGTAACCACTAAATGCTTGTTGGATGGTGGGAAACTCCACAAATTATTTCATCAGTATAGCCTAATCTAACCTTGCAAATTGGCATTTTTTTCATGTCTGTGCTCTCATTTCTTAACAGTTACAGGAATATGTTTGTCAGGGTGGGCATTTAGCTGGGTGGTTAAGATATCAGTTAAGGGAAGGGCATTGTGGCAAAGCACATTAAACGGTCACTTGGGATACTCACACATCCCATAGTAGAGACCTGCTTGTGAACCAGCTGCCTGCTAAATCAGTCTAGAAGGCAACAGATGTGGCTTCCTGACACCCCCCTAAGAGATCCAGATGGAGTTCCTGACTCCTGGCCTCAGCCTGGCCCAGTCCTGGCTCTCACAGACATATAGCAAGTGAAGGAGAAAATTATTTCTCTGTGTTTGTATGCTCTCTCCTGCACCCTTCCAAGTAAGAAAATCCTTTTTTAAAAAGACTAGCTAATTCACCAATATTCCATCTCAGAGTACCAGGTTCAATCCCTGCCTTGGGCTCTTGATTCAAGCTTCCTTCTTTAAAAAAAAAAAGAGGAAGAAGAAAGAAAGCAGAAAGACATGAACATATGGGATGCAATGTTGCAGGAGGAAGCTTAGCGTACTGCACCACCATGCCAGCCCTACCAGCCTCCTAATACAGACTCCAAGAAGCTCAAGTAACTCATCCTATGCCATCCACATGGCAGATCTGCTTGCGTTCCTGGTTCCTCGCTTCAGCCTCAGTTCAGCCCTGACCAGTTTTCATTGCCATTTCCATCACTAGGCCGTGTGCCAATGATCTGCCTCTCAATGCAGAGCAGGATGTAGCTATCCTTCATTTCTCTAGAAAAGTGTGCTAAGCAGAGTAGCCTGTTCTCCTTTCCGTGTCTTCCTTGTGTGTGTTACATTCACAAGTCTAAATTCAGTACTACAAATAACTGGTGGGTGCTCGGGGAACTCTCAGCTTTGCTAGTTGTACTCCAGGGCTTTATCTGCTTTCTGCCCTTCGTGATAACAAAACAGATTGCAACAGTGAGCACACACACACACACACACACCTACACGTGTGTAAGCAAAATAAGAAAACTAAAACCAAATGTAAGGTCAATAATATAAGTCAATTTTACTTTTCCATTGGAAAATGAACATTTTTCAGATGGACTAAAAAGTGAAGCTCAATATTCTATGCTGCAAGTGAGAGTTCCATCTAAAATAAACAGATTCAAAGAAGGCTAAAGATAAGCAAGGATGTACTAGCCAAACACAAGGTGTCACAATCCTGTCTGCTATCTGAATACATATGATTCATACCAAAAAAATTTAAAAGAAACAAAAGATTGGGTATTCAACCTACTAGTTACAATATTGGTTGGAATGTCTGAACCCCAGATGGGCGTAGCTGACTGCTGATTCCAGCTACCTGCTAATGGGGAACCTAGAAAAGCAGCAGTGATAGCTCAAGCACTTGGGTTCCTGATATCCCCATGGGAGACCTGGGCTCAGCCCAGGGCATGAAGGCATTAAAGGGACTGAGTCAATAAGTGGGGGGACTCTCTGATTCTCATTCTCTCTCTCGCTTTCTCTCTTTCCCTCCCTCCCTCCCTCATCAATTAAATATATGAAACAAAAGAATAATTTACAAAAATAAAGGTTATAGGGCAGAATGAAGATATGAGCTATCAATATTTATGCAGCCAATAATATAGAAACAACTTTCCTCGAGCACAAGCTTCAACTGATGCAAGGTTACACAGAAACACATCAACAATGAGAGCCATCACACCTCTGTTCACGCAATACAGACCACATCAACAAGTTCATAAGGATGAAGATCTAAACAATATTAAGATAACAACATTTCATATTTGTTACAGGTATTTATATTTGATAGTGCTGGAAGCAAAATTAATTTTTAGGAACACATTTGATCAAAAAAAGAATATGTTAACACCATAAAATATGTATTACAAAGAATATAAGCAACATTCTCAGGCAAAGATACAATTAAGAAATGAAGCAAAAGGTAAGCACAAAGGTAACCAAAATAGGCCATATCAAGTGAAGATTAAAAAGCATAGCAAAGTGCCAACACAGTGGTTCAGTGGGTTAGGATGACACACTTCCCATGTCTTACATTTCATACTGCAGTGCAGGTTCAAGTTCCTGAAGCTCGGCTTTTTTGCAATCCAGCTCCGTGCCAATGCACCTGGGAAGGCTGCAGATGGCAACCCAAGTGCTGGCACCCCTGTGGAAGACCTGAGAAGATCTCATTGTTCCTGGCTTTGGTCTGGTCCAGCCCTAATTTAACAGCCACTTGGAAAGTGGGGAGTAAACCAGGAGATGCAAGATATCTCTCTCTCTTCCTCTCTCCTTCTCTCTGCCACTCTGCCTTTCAAAGAAATAATCTTTTTTTTTTTTAATAAGAACCTCAAAATTCCTGGAAAATCAAAGCACAGGGGATGGTTCTGTGACACGGTAGATAAAGTCACAGCCTGCAATGCTGACATTCCATATGGGTGCTGATTTCAGATCCAAATCCCTAACATAAGAAAATTTTATGTAAAATGCTATATCAATACTATATCAATAAAAATGAAAACAAATTAATCACCCAACTCAAAATTAAAAAAAAAAAAAACACAATAGTACAAATATGCCGGTTCAGTTACTGATAGCATTGTGGGACAGCAGTTTGAGCTGCTGCGATGCCAACACTTCCTGTGAGTGCCAGTTCAAGTCCCAGCTGCTCTACTTCCAACTGAAATCCCTGCTAATGCGCCTGGGAAAGCAGAAGAGAATAATTCAAGTATTTAAGTCCCTGTCACCCGCATGGAATACCTGCATTGAGTTCCTGACTCCTGGCTTCAGCCTGGCCCAGCCCTAGTCACTGCAGCATTTGGAACCAAAGTACATTCTGTCTCACATACTTTTCAATTTTTAAAAATAATTTTGGAGAGTCACAAACCTCTTCCCATCAACATTAAAAAGCATTTGAAATATTCTTTTATGTAAAAAATTCATCAAAATAGAACTGGTGAATAATTTGACATTATAAGCCTCAGTACAAAAGCTGCAATCCAATTTAATGCAAACATACTAAATATCTTCATGCTAGAGTTGGGCATAAGACAAGAATGCCCTTCATTCTCAAGACTATTAATATTGTATCACAGCTATTAATCAATCTAATAATTAAAGAGAAATCAATCCAGAGGCATAGAATTTAGAAAGAACAAGATAAGCCTATCTCCTTGCACAACATGTTAATACATTTGGAAAATCCGAAAGAACCATTGAAAAAAACAACTACAAATAAATGAATCAATTTAATAATGTGGAAAGTATAAAAATTAACACATAAAGCAGGATATTTCATGTGTACAAATGAGAACCTAAATCTTCAGAAGATACGGTAGAAATTTTTAATTGAAAGACTATCATATTCTTGATGGGGAAAAACATGATAAACACACAAATTCCAAATTAATTTGTAAATTTAAAAGAACTCCATTAGAAATATCTTGGCGAGAGAACATTGCTAAAACAACAGCTTAAACCATCACCTGGGATGGTCATATAACAAACTGGAGTGTCTGCTTAACTCCCAGCAACTCCACTTCCAACCCAGCTTTCTAATAATGCACTTGACAGACAGCAGGTGAGAGACTGAGTGCTTGGGCCCCTGTTGTCCTTGAGAAAATGCTTTGGCCTGACCTAGCCTAGCACTGGTTGTTGCAGGTGTTTATACAGTGAAGTACAAGATGGGAAATATCTCTCACTCTTACTCTCCCCCTCTATTACCCTACCGTCCAAATTAAATTTTTAAAAATCTTTTGAAAAAAAAAGTACTAAGTGGAAGGATAACAAAACAGAAAATTCAGAAGTTGATCTTATTGTTCATGGGAATTTAGTCTACTATTTCAAATGAGTTTTATTCAGATGTCTTTGTAGAGGGTATGGGACGATGGGTCTGGCACGATGGCTCAGTAACTAAATCCTCACCTTGTGCCAACATCTCATATGGGCACCACTTCCTGTCCTGTCCACTTCACTTCCTATCTAGCTCCCTGTTTGTGGTCTGGGAATGCAGTCGAGGACGGCCCAAAGCCTTGGGACCCTGCACCCACATGGGAGACCCAGAAGAAGCTCCTGGCTCCTGGCTTCTGATTGGTTCAGCTCCAGCCATCGCGGCCACCTGGGAAGTGAACCAGAGGATGGAACATCTTTCTCTCTGGCTCTCCTTCTCTCCATAAATACAATCTGCCTTTCCACTAAAAACAAATAAATCTTTTTTAAAAAAAAAAAAAAAAAAGCAGCTATGGGATGAAAACTCAGAACTTCACACCTGTTAAAAAAAAACACCAGGGATTCATTTAAACAATCAACACTGAACACAATTCAATGGAAACGTCTGTGCTAGAGATGCCTAGAGCTCACAAATACTTGTCTTACATTTTGGTATGTCCCTTGTTTTTAAAATTTGAAAAAGCTAAGGAAATGTTGGAAATATGGATTCTCCACAGTGCTTGAAACATCATCTTAATTCTCATTTTTACTATCAATTTAACATTCCATAAGTTTCAAGTTCTCCATTTATGTATGGGAAACAAATTCCTCTCACATCAGACCCACTTGATGAAGCCAAATGTTAAGCATGGTCTTGCATCTTTCTACAGACATTGAAATAAGTAAATAGGTCTCACTCTACTCCAAACATTGCATTCTAATTTCTGCTGACTCCGAGGCTCATCTAAGCTTCCAAACTTAAACCTATTCCTCTCCTTAGTTTTACTCTGTGTTCCCTGTCAACACAAGTTACACAAGATACATGTGCTCCCAAATGTGTGCTGTGAAGTTTCTCTTTGTTTTGACCTCCTTCATCACCTGTGTCCAGAAAGCATCATTGGAACGACACACCTATGGCTCATGGATCTAGTAAATTTGACAAGCCGGTAAAATGTCACAGTCCTGCAGACTTCCTAACAAGACAAAATAGATGAGCTGACAACCACGCCAATTACTCATGACAAATATGCCTGCGACCCACAAGAGTACAGTTTAATGCCTTTGGATCTTTTGCTTCCAGTTTGAGTGGATCCAAGAACCATGCTGCCATCATAACAGCAAAGGAAAAAAAGCATGCAAATAGGACTGAGAATGGGCAGCTCAAAAGCATTGGTGACTTTATAGTTGTACCATCAAGAAAGTCTGCACCATTTCTAAAAAGATTTATTTATTGTTAGAAAGGTAGATTTATCGAGAGAAGCAGAGACAGAGACAAAGATCTTCCATCCACTGATTCACTCCCCAAGTGACTGCAAAGGCCAGAGCTGAGCCAATGTGCAGCCAGGAGCCAGGAACTTCCTCCAGGTCTCCCACGTGGGTGCAGGGTCACTGGCTTTGGGCTGTCCTCGACTGCATTCGCAAGCTACAAGCAGGGAGCTGGATGGGAAGTGAGCAGCCAGGGCATGAATTGGCACCCGTATGGGATCCTGGTGATTGCAGGTGAAGGATTTAACCATTTGAGCTATTGCACCATATCCAATTTGCACTATTTTTAAGCATCAACTTCCTCTGAAAGGAATTAACATCTTATCCTCTTCTTCCTCCAACATCATTCTTATTTCTTCTCTACTCCTGCTTTCATGTCAAACATTACATCACAGATAATACAAGTATTCTGACACGATTCAGAGTGCATGGAGTCAAAAGCAATGCCAAGAAATCTAAAGGGGCAGACGGAATTCACTGGTCATTTAGACGGGGTTATAAAAATAGATATTCGGGGCAAGTGCCATGGCATAGTAGGCTAAGCCTCCACATTTGGTGCTGCCGCCCCATATGGTCACTGGTTTGAATCAGCTGCCTCACTTACGATCCTGTGGCCAAGTGGATGGAAAATCTCGGTCCTTCCCTCTGTAACTACACCTTTTAAAATTAAAAAATAATAATTTAAAATTTTATTTTATTATTTTATTTAATATTTTATTATTTTTAAATTTATTTTTTAAATTTTTTATTGCAAAGTCAGATATATAGGGAGAAGAGACAGACAGAAAGATCTTCTGTCTGCTGATTCACTCTCCAGGTAGCCACAAAGGCTGGAGCTGAGCTGATCGGAAACCAGGAACGAGGAGCTTCTTCTGGTCTCCCACACGGGTGCAGGGTCCCAAGGCTTTGGGCCGTCCTCAACAGCTTTCCCAGGCCACAAGCAGGGAGCTGGATGGGAAGCAGGGCCATCAGGATTAGAAGCGGTACCCATATGGGATTCCAGTGCATGCAGAGTGAGGACTTTAGCCACTAGGCTACCATGCCAGGCCTGAATCTCCTCTCTGTATATCTGACTTTGCAATAAAAATACATAAATCTGTTTTTAAAAATAGACATTGAAAAGTATAATCTGGATCATGATAGGCATATTCAGATCAATGTAATTTTTCAAACATTTTATTGAGCATCTACTATGAACAGTATGCCCAGTGGTGCCCTGAGCATGGTAAGCAGTACCCAAGCTTGTGCTGTGGATTGAACTTATGAGCGAAGCCATGAAATAAGACCAGTGCAATAACAACAGGTGAGCAGAAAATTATACTATTATGATAACCACAAAACGTATCCAACTAAATAAGGCTAGGAGGTTCCAGAAAAGCTACTAACAGAAGAATAAAGAGAAAAAGGGCTGGGCAAATATGAATATGGTCTGTACAGATTAAAGCATTTTATGAATGCTAAATTTCTTAGAGGTGATTATTATCTTGTGGTTACGCAGGAGAGTGTCCTTTTTCTTAGAATGATGTGTTTAGCCTGAGAGGGCCTCCCTAAGAGGCCGTTGAACTTGACTGGACAGTGGGATGCTGGACTCGGTATGGTGTGAGCCTGTAATTAGGGAATCCCAACGGAACCTGAGCTGTGGTTATGTATCAAGGTGAAGGAATTCACCATGGGGGAAGGGTTTGGGGTGAAGGGGGGAGAATCCCAGTACCTATGAAATTGTGTCATGTAATACAATGTAATTAATGAATAAAAAAATGATGTGTTTAGAGGCAAAACTTCATAATATTTTTTAACAATTCCTCAAATAGTTCTGCATGAAATAATGTCACTGGTGGGGAAAAGAGGGCAAGATGAAAGAGGGAAACTGACAGAGTGATGAGAACATTTTCCCAATCAAACCCTGAATGTGAAATCTGGAAGTATGCTTTGTCTAGCTATGTGGCTAGCTAGTTAAAAAAAGGTGATTTTACATTGTTTCCTACAACAAAAAAGAGTGGGATTCATTTCCAGACATGTGAAAAAGAGAGGACCTTATAACCAAACTAAGAGAGTCACTTCCCAACTGTGATTCTATAGAAAAATTTCCCCCCAAAGTCGATCTGCACACTAGAAGGAATTCTCCAGCCCGCGAGTAAGAAGCAAAGGTACCAAATCATGATCATCTCAGTGCACATGACTTTGGCCTCATCCACATCTTTTCTTAGCCCTCTTAGCAACCAGGCACCAAGACTGTAATCAGACAGAGAGGGCTCAGCACAGAGCTTTCCCATAATCACAGTGAGGGGGAGCAATTTCCTAGCCATTCTAGCTCATTTGTCAGCTCCCGCTGAAAATGTCTTAGTTCCACAATACAATTAGCAGCTCCAGGGATGATCCAACTGACACCAGACATTACCATAAATTGGGCATAAGTCCCATAATCTACTGCTGGTCATCCTGCTTTGTAGCAATGGCTATAACATTTAACAGCTTCAATGAGATTTAATTCACATACCATACAATTCACTCATTTGAGCTGTGTAATTCAATGTTCTCTATATATTCAGAGTTGCACAACTATCACTACAATTTAACTCTGGAACATTAGGTTTCCCAAAACCCAAATCCTGCATCCATCAGCACTCACTCTCCAGTCCTCCCCAGATCTTCCCCACCTTCCAACCTACTATTTCACCTACAGTTTTGCCTCTTCTGAATATTCAATGAAGTGAAATCATGCAATACGCTAGCTTTTGTGTTTAGCTCCTTTCACTTAGGATCCTGTTTTCAAGATAATCCATAAGGTAGGTGGCATGTATATGCACCCCGTTTCTTTGCATTGTCTGCTAGCATTTCGTTACAAGGATACAGTACATTTTCTGTATTTATCAGTTGACAGGTTGTTTTCACTTTTTAGCTATTAAGAATAATATTGCTCCAGACCATCCATGTACAAGTTTTTGTGCAAATGTGTACTTCTCTTGGGTATATGAATAGGCATAGAATTGCTACCTATACAAACAAACCTAACATTTAACTTCTTTAGGAACTAAGTGTTGTTATTCAAAGTGACTGCACCACTTTACTTTGCACCAGCAATACATGAAGGTTGCAAGGACTGCACATTCTCCCCAGTCCTTATTATCTTTCTTATTGTAGCCATCCTAACCGGAGTGAAGTGATATCTTATGGTGGTTTTCATTTGCATTTCCGTCATGATCAATGGTATGAAGCATCTTTTCATGGGCTTACTGCCCGTTTACATATCTTCTTTGCAGAAATGTCTGTTCAGATCCATTGGCCCTTTTTAAATTGGGGAGTTGGCTTACCTATCCTTTTGTTACTGAGTTGCAATATTTCTTTATATATACTGGCTAAAATCCCTTATTCAATATATAATAATTATAACTTAACATTGATTGAGAGCCTACCATGTATCTAGCAACATGCTCGGTGTTCTCCCACGATTATCTCATCAAGTTCTTACAACAAACTTAAGCTGTTAGGAACATTAATTATCTTGCCTACTCATGCATGTAAAAGATGAGGCACACAACAAATAAACTTTCAAAATGTTCAACACGACTAGTCATCAGGGTAATGCAAATCAAAACCGCAATGAGGTAGCTATCATTTCACCTCTGTCAGAACGCCTATTATCCAAAATCAGAGACTAGCAAATGCTGATGAAGATGTGGAGAAAGAGGAACTCTTATACATTGTTAGTGGCAATGCAAATTAGTGCAGCCACTATGAAAAACACCATGATGGGGCCAGCATGACAGTTCAGCTAACTAGTCCTCCACCTTGAATCCGCTGGGATCACACATGGGCGCCAGTTCTTATATACAAGCTGCTCCATTTTCCATCCAGCTCCCTGCTTGTGGCCTGGGAAAGCAGTAGAAAATTGCCCAAGGCCTTGGGATCCTACAGCTATGTGGAAAACCCAGAAGAAGCTCCCGGTTCCTGGCTTCGGATCAGCTCAGCTCCAGCCATTGTGGCCATCTGGAGAGTGAACCAGCAGATGGAATATCTTTCTCTCTGTCTCTCCTTGTCTCCATAAATCTGATCTGCCTTTCCAATAAAAAATAATTAAATAATTAAATAAGGAAGGAAGGAAGGAAGGAAATAAAGAAAGAGAGAGAGAGAGAGAGAGAGAGAGAGGTATGTATCCATAATGGAATACCATTCACCTATTTCTCCTTCTTTTTTTTTTTTTTTTAAGATTTATTTTATTTTCATTACAAAGTCAGATATACTGAGAGGAGGAGAGATAGAGAGGAAGTGGAGCTGCCGGGATTAGAACCAGCGGCCATGTGGGATCAAGGCGAGGACCTTAGCCACTAGGCCACGCTGCCAAGCCCCACCTATTTCTTCTTAAAAAAATGAATGAAAATCCTCCCCTCCCCCGGACATCAAAGAGAGTCTGACCAATAAAGCTTCTTCCCTGTTGATTTCACTGACCAGTGTGAGAATGTAGCAGAGATCAGGGTCTCTGAGGCAACAAGATTTCTTTAGAGAACCATGTTCAAGCAACATTCCTCAATGTTCCGTTTCACTTTAACCCTGGGAATCATCCCTTCAACACTGTTCATGAACATACATCCCAAGAAATGCTGCACATCTGACAATCTCTGATCAATTTCATAATGCATCTTAATGCATTATAGCCCATTGGCCTGGCGGCATGGCCTAGCAGCTAAAGTCCTTGCCTTGACCATGCCGGGATCCCATATGGGCACCGGTTCTAATCCTGCTAGCTCTGCTTCCTATCCAGCTCCCTGCTTGTGACCTGGGAAAGCAGTTGGAAATGGTCCAGAGCCCTTGGGACCCTGCACCCACATGGGAGACCCGGAAGAGCTCCTGACTCCTGGCTTCGGATCGGCTCAGCTTCAGCTGTTGCAGTAGCCTGGGGAGTGAACCATCAGACGGAAGATCTTCCTCTCTGTCTCTCTCTCTATCTATTTTTGCAATTAAAAAATAAAATCTTAAAAAAACAAAAAAAATTATAGCCCATGACAATTTGTGCAATAGAGACCAATTAAGAATTTTTTGAAAGACCCATTTATTTTTTATTGAGAGTCAGATTTACAGAGAGAAAGAGAAACAGAGAAGCTCTTCTGTCCACTGATTTATTCCCCGAGTAGCTGCAAAGGCCAGAGCTGAATCAATCCAAAGCCAGGATCCAGGAGCTTCTTCCAGGTCTCCCACGTGGGTGTAGGGTCCCACGGCTTTAGGCATGCTCAACTGCTTTTCCAGGCCACAAGCAGAGAGCTGGATGGGAAGTAGAGCAGACAGGACATGAACTGGCACCCATAAAGGATCCTGGCATGTTCAAGGCGAGGATTTAATCACTAGGCCATCATGCCAGGCCCCAATTAAGATTTTTGGAGTGAGAACATATTTGCAAAATCTATAGATCTACAAAATCCCAAACAATGAAAAGACATTTTTAAAAATACAAAATGAAATAAATGTAGGGTCCATAGAAGGAGGCTTGGCAATCACTCAGCACTTCTAAACTCTATCATCTCTCATGCTATTTTATGCCCTAAAACTTCAAAGACTGAACAGAGGCAAGCTCAATTCAAGACCTTGACCTGCTTTCCACATTTCTCAGCTCTATTTTAAATGCAGAAGATCAACACACCTTAAAAGGTAAAAACACAAAATCTGTCATTGCTCAGGTAGCTATTCCCTACATCTCTGTCTGCATTTTACATCTCTGGCCACTGGTGCAGAACAAACTGCTTTGTGTTGTTGGTTATTTTTATTGTAAATATCCAGTTTTCCATTTCTTTCCCTGTCACTGCTTTTCTGTGGATGGGAACCATTTGTGTCATTCAAAAATGTCATTCTCCATTGCAGATATTGTTTCAAGGTGTCAGACATGTTCCCTAACTCATAAGTGGATTACATCTGGAAGATAATGGACAGAAAAACATCTGTGTGAACTAGATGTTAAGCAAAATAAAATATAGGTGTTCTTCATTTTTAAAAACTGTGAGAGAAAGGAGAATAAAAATGTAACTTACAAGGATAATCTTTCTATAATTATGCATCATACTACAATAGTACTAACAATTTTAGATGACTGGCATTTCTTGGTTTCTTTGGGAAATGTCAATTCAGGAATAATTCTCAATGTGATTTACTGGTAGTGATCCATAGTGGGGGCCAGCACTGTTGCTTAAGGGGCCAAACCTCCACCTTCAAGCACCAGCATCTCATATGGGCACTGGTTTGCATCCTGGCTGCCCGACTTCCCACCCAGCTCCCTGCTTTGGCCTTGGAAAGCAGTGGAGGACAACCCAAGTCCTTGGGACCTGTACCCTTGTAGGAGACCCAGAAGAAGCTCCTGGTTTCAGATGAGCTCAGCTTTCTAATAAAAATAAATAAATATCTTTTAAAAGTAGATTTAGTATGAGATTCTTAAGACTGCTGTGAAAACTAGGTGAAATTATACATGTGAATTATTTGGCAGAGTGTCTACACCATTTCTGTACTCAGCCTTTGGAACCTTTCAAGACATGGATACATGTATACAGCAGATGGAGGAGTTGTCTCTGTCTCTCCTCTCTGTAACACTTTCTAATAAAAAAAAATCTTAAAAGAAATAGTGAAGATTCTTAAACTGATTAAACCCTTTATCAGTTACCTCTTGCTAAATAAAACAAACTACATCACAGAGGCTTAAAACACAGAGGCTTATTTTTAGCCATCTGTGGGAGAGCTGGGCTTGACTCCAAGTTGTTGACTACACAGAGGTCTGCCCAGCATGTCTCTTCTTTGGATCAGGTTCTTCTTGTGACAATGGAATAAATCCAAGAGTTCAAGCCCCATCTCACATAGTTTGCATTTCTACCTATATAATTTATGCTCATCTCCCATTAATCAATACTACTCCATGACTAATCTCAAAGGAGATCAGAAGTAAAGTATACTGCACCCACTGTGAGACCAAAGCAAGACACTCTTGTCCTGCAGATATAACAGCATCAATATTCCAGTCTTCCATTGGCTCTATTCTTGGTTTTGATGCTTCTCAGCTCCATAACTTTAAGCAAGTATGTTAATCACTCTTTTCCTCTGCATGTGGAAAATGGGGGTAACAACAGAATTGGTATGAGGAAATGCATGTAAAAAATTTGTAATCATGGCTTGACTCTATCACCACCATTACAACTTGCAGGAATGGCTGACCTACGCACACTTGACTTTGTCTCAGGAAATGAAACAAGGGCGCCATAATCATCAGATGCAGTGTGCTCCCAAAGCATTTTACTTTTAGTCCGACTTGCTTTTCAATGTGAAAATATCTCTATTGATACTATGGAAAATCAGAGAGAGAAAATCAAAGTCATATTGGAAATTCTGACCCAAAGATACCTTTTTGACAACTATCCAGGAAAAAAAAAGAAGTTAAAACAATGTGCATGCCTTAGTTGTCTGGACATTTTATATAAAAATCTTGCACTTTTAATCTAAATGTTTGAAAGCTAAATTATCCAGAAAGTTACTTCAGTCTTCCACATCATTTTGTATAATTTTCTCAAAAGTGGGGGCTATAGTTTCACTATAACAAACAAGTTTTATAAAGAAAAACATTTTAAGAGTATGAAGGAAGATTTTATACTGAAATTTGAGTAAAAGCAGGAGAGCTAGCAATAAAGCACCCTATGTTACTGGAGTCTGTTTTCATGACTCACTTATAGAATTTAGCTCAAACACATCCACTTTTCTAAGAAACGGACTTAAAATTGATTCACCTTCCAGAATATATGTTTTACCCATTTGATTCCTAGCCAAACAACTTGAATTCTGAGTCCTGGTTTTTCCCCCTTAACTGAACACTTACAGTTCTGAATTGTGACAAGCATCTTTCTAGGTCCTGTAAACTTGGTTCATTCCCCTAACACAGTGGTTATTAAGTTCAAGATCTATGTCTCTTCAAAATTCCTTAAGAACTTAACCAAGACACTCAGGCATAGGAGGTATTCCATAAGAACTCGACTAACTGAACCAATTCCCTATAGAAAGCCCATTGCTTAAGTGCATATAAAGAGAATGTATAACCATTCCTATAGAACTTTTATTTATGACTAGAAAAATTAGGTCTGAATAGATGAGAGATTTCTGCATCTTCTCTCCCTAGCAAGAGTTGTACTTCTCCCTCTCTTCCTATACTTAGATGCAGAGTCAAAGATTAAAGCTTCCACGATAGTCTATTAGGTACAAATACATCAATGTCATCAACAAAGAATCCTTACAGAGGGACCTTTATGAATGAAAATCCACCCAGGAGCTCAAGCCAAAAACATGAACACATCCTCAATGCCACCTCAATTCCTCGATTCCTTGAATTCTCAACACGTTTCTAGCTCCATTGCACTAACCATAATTGGTTTTTGTATGTTTCTGCAATTGCTGTCTGCTTCTTCCTTCCAAAGGCTTGCCACATTCCAGTCCATTATTCATAATGAAAATCTAACTGGGATAGATCAGGGGAAAAAATAGGCACAATAAGTTTAGGTCTTCTTATCAAGTAGCAGAGCTTGTTTCTCTGCCTCTAGAATCTGGACATGACCGTGCTGACTTGCTCTGGACAATAGGACACTAACCAACAGAACAAAAGCAAAGGCTTCCAAAGGGTTCACACATCAGTGCTTGTCCTTTCATGCTGTTGGGAATCCCTCAGCCATCATGGGAACAAGCTGGGAATAGCCTACTGGATGCTAAGATATGATTGGTGGAGAGAGATCCCAGCCACCTTACCCAAGGTCCTTATGATATGAGACCACCCTATAGTATCCAGCTCCAGCTGGGCTGGCCTAGCCCAGAGAACAGCTCAACCTACCAGCAGATTCAAGACAAATAATAGGTTACTGTCTTAGGCCACTATGTTTTGGCATAGTTTGGTGTACAGCTAAAACTAACTGATCTTTTTAGTCCCATGTAAAATCCTAGAATAGATTTTTTAAAGGCCAAACAACTTACTAAAATGTGGCCCTTCATGATTTTGCACTAGCTAAACTCAACAATCTCTACGGCAATCACTCACGCTCTTCCTCTCCCAACTTTTGCCATATAATTAAAATTTTTAAACCTTTAAAATCCCACCTAATAATAAATCAGCTCTATTTAGGTCTCCTGCTAAAACTCCATTATTCTCCCAGTCCTTCCTGCATCCTGGTAAACAGCCATTTCTTGTTGGTTTTAATTTATTAAACACACCACTCAATTTTCAGTGCCCTGTAGGAGGTTCTTTCACTCTACAATAAAAAGTTGCTGCTGTTTATTCATATTTTAATGATACTGTGAACACAATGGTGCATATTCGGACTCCTGTTCTTAGAGAAACGGTCTCAGTTGGATTCTCACTGCCACTCATTTTTCTATTTATTGTTGGACTTCTCTATTATGATAATTCTAGATACATCAAAATAATATTATCATGGGCCAGTGACTTTGTTAAAAAATGAGGCACCTTGTCAATTTGTTTCCTTTTATATTCAATAAGGTTTACAGCCAGATTAATGTTTTAATTGAGTCCCACTTGTGTTTGTAGCACCCCGTAGAAAGTCAGTGGTCCTCATAACACTGAACTCATTACTCTTTTTCAGCTGCTCTAAGTTAATACAGCACCATTTGGTTAAAAGCAGTCCTATTTCTCCAGGTTCACACACATGTGCTATGTACACACAGAAAAGGTCATCATTCCCATTGATTTGACAGTTACCTAGTTAGCCTGATAAATGTGCATAATCAAACTAGGTCATTTTGGCTCCAACTTGGATACCAGTGACAGTGGCCCCACACGAAACTCTGCCATATGGAGCAAAACCACTTACTTTTCTTTCATGCGAACCCTAATTCGCATGAAACAGCAGAAAGGAGTAATGAGCCTCCTGTAAATTTCAAGTTCAGGAGCAACTATTAATTTTACATGATTGAAATGGCATCCTAAAAAGGTCTTCTCGTTCTCTGCCCAACTACCCCACCCCTACACACACAATGACCCTTCCAACAAGACTATTTTATTTTCACAGCAATACGGCTGGCAAACATGACTGCAGAAGGCTAAAACTTAAATGTGAGCCACTCTGGTCACATCTGTCACTCTGACCAGATCTTCCTACTGTCTCCCTGTCATGCACTCACTCAGATCAGCACCCCAACTCCTAGGGCCCATCCCATGCTGACCAGCGAAGGCAGCTCACAAAACTCACTGTGCTGAAAAGCAGATTTTTGAAAAATGACCCTTTTGGTTTCATAGCTAAGTTACAATTACATTGTGCAAGACATATCAACAGCCTAGGGACACTCCTTTACTAAAATAAAATTCATTCAGAATCAACAAAGATTTACCCAATGCTTGCTAATGTGGTCATCATTCAGTACTTGCAAATGATTAAATGAAATTTACATTCCGCTTTACCTTTGCCTTAGTTATGGTGTCTCCCGTTCTGCTTGATTCACCATAAACTCTTCTAGTCACTGTCATGAAGTTGCAAGTCGCACCCCCAGACACCAAGTCTGCTCAACACCATCCTCTTAACTCCGCTCCTTGCCCTCCGCCTCCACTCTCATCACCCTAACCATTCGAGCTTACCATCGTCTCTTCAGCCGATCTTATGCCTCCTTACCTTCTTCTGAAACTGAGAAGAACTATCGAAAAACTAAGCATGGCCATATCACCTGTTGGATTAAATCCCTGAAGGGTTTCAATTCTGTAAATCCCTAAGTGCTAAACATGGTGTAACAGCCTCCTTATCACCCGCTAAAGCTGTCCCACACCACCCACACACACCCAATTCTGGGAAGGGAACACATGCCTAAGCCAGCAGCCCCCCTCTGCCACCAAATGTCTCTCAACTGTCTCCCTCGCAAGTTCCATTAGATACAGGGGACAGTTATGCCATGAGCAGCTCCCCTGAGCTGGAGAAGCAGGCTCAGGCGAACAACAACACACTGGCCAACTGCTGTTGGCACCTCAGCCTCTGGTTCCCGTAGGCTGCGAATCAACATGCAGGAATCAACTGAGTACATGCAGCCCAGCACAAGCTCCACAATAGCAGAACGTGCTGCCTCAGGTCGGCGCTTCAGAGCCATATTAACCCGCCCTCAGGGGTGGAAAGCACCCCCCCCCCCCCCGTGGGCCTGAGGGGCCCAACCAAAATCAAAGCCTTCCCAGAGATGCTTCTTGGTTCACCGTGCCCTGTCAGTCTGGCCACTGAACAACAGGACATCAAGAAGCACCCAAGTGGTATCTTCTAAGTAACAGTTATCTTTTAAATATCATGAAAAGGGCCCGGCACAATGACTCAGTGACTAAATCCTCCCCTTGCAAGTACTGGGATTCCATGAGAGTGCTGGTTCTACTCCTGGCTGTTCCCATCGCCCACCGCCCATCCAGCTCCCTGCTTGTGGCCTAGGAAAGCAGTCAAGGACAGCTCAAAGCCTAGGGACCCTGCAGCAGTGTGGGAGACCTGGAAGAAGCCCCTGGCTCCTGGCTTCAAATGGGCTCAGTTCCCACTATAGCAGCCACTTGGGGAGTGACCTAGGAGAAAGAAAATCTTTATGTCTCCCCTTCTCTCTGTAAATCTGTCTTTCCAATAAAAATAAATAAATCTCTAAAAAAAATATTATCAAAAGCATTGGGTTATTCTAGAAAATTTAGAAAACACAGAAAGAAAACAAAATTATGTATCATCTCTTTTTTTAAAAAAGATTTATTTATTTTTTTATTGGAAAGGCAGATCTACAGAGAGGAGGAAAGACAGAGAGGAAGATCTTCCATCGGATGGTTCACTCCCCAACTGTTTGCCACAGCCAGAGTTGAGCCAATCCGAAGCTAGGAGCCAGGAGTTCTTCCTCGTCTCCCACATCGGTACAGGGTCCCAAAGCCTTGGGCTGTCCTCCACTGCTTTCCCAGGCCACAAGCAGGGAGCTGGATGGGAAGTGGAGCTGCCGGGATTAGAACCGACGCCCATATGGGATCTCGGGGCATGCTCAAGGCAAGGACCTCAACCACTATGCTATCACGCCAGGACCCATGTATCATCTCTTAATGGTATTACATCTATGGATTTTTTTTATTGAAACCAGAGTATTTTCATGTCTCCTTGGAGGCACTGAATCTGCACACTAATTAATTATTTGTTTTATTGTATTTTTCAGTTTATATAAAATGAGAAGATGTCACATTGTCATAGTATAGATGCAACAGCGCAGGCATTCTTGCTTCTCTCCTCCCTTCCACTTTCCCCACCTCCCCTTACTGTGTTTCACCACAATATGACAATATCATATTCATTTACTTCACATTAACAAGCTTAACTTCTGATATAAAAAGGTATCATGATAGAGCAAGTAGAGGAAAAAGAAAAAATAACAAAAGAAATGGGAAAAAAGGAAGTATTTCTATTACTCAGAACTATTCATACAGCACGCTTTGTTGGACCCAGCATGGTAGCCTAGTGGCTAAAGTCCTTTCCTTGCATGCGCCAGAATCCCTCCCATTTGGGCATTGGTTCTAATCCCAGTTGCTTCACTTCCCTTCCAGCTCCCTGCCCGTGGCCTGGGAAAGCAGTGGACGGCCCAAAGCATTGGAACCCTGCACCTGGGAGGGTCGGAGACTCGGAGGAAGTTCCTGGTTCCTGGCTTCAGATCAGCGCAACTCCAGCTATAGCAGCCGCTTGGGGAGTAAATCATCAGACAGAAGATCTTCCTCTCTGTTTATCTGACTTTACAATAAAAATAAATAATTTTTTTAAAAAAACTTCTTGAAAATATAGCAAATCAATACATGTTCTTCACATAGTGTTTATAACTGGTCAACCAATAGAAACAAAGAAAATTATTTAGACCTAAAAGTGTCTCAGAAAAATATTGTATTTTTAACCTTTGAATGTACTCCATTTGGTCACTACTTGAAAGTATGAATTATATCAAATATCTTTTATACATGTAACAACAGCTATAAGAGGTACCAAAGTGACCTGCATGATAGGCTGCCATGAGGACATTTTATAATAGATGATTAAATTCCAGTTAGCTAGGTTATTCACATCAAGGACATAAAAGGGCAGTGCTAGAAAATAAGAGAGTTTGGAAACAGGATACCTTTCAGCCTTTGGGAGAGGGCCGAATTCTGAGCCTCATCATTGGGCTTTCCAAGAGAGGAGGCTAAAGTGAGTAGAGAGGGATACAGCTTGCTATGCCCATACAGGTGAGATGTACCCCTCTGGGGGGCATCACTTGAAGCGTTTAATCTGTGTGTAGCAGCAGGTGGCACCCAGTGAACCAACTGCTGACTCACACTCCAGGAAGTCAGTGTAGGCTACATCTCCCAAGCAATTACGCTCCCCTCGGTGACAGGGCTAATGTGTATAAATGCTGGAGACCATATGGTGATACTGCCCAAGAGCACAGCCTGCCCACTGCACAGCCTCCAGGACTAAGGGGCTATGAAATGTGCCAGCAGGGCAGAGACCAAGCGGAGAAGGGGCACTTGTCCATATCAAGGGGACACACTAAGGGCTTGCTATAGAATCCCCCCACAATGCCCGGAGTCAGCTTTAAACATGTGAATAGAGATCGCAGGGTCACCCCAAGAGGGCCCGCAGGTAACAACTTGGTTGCTTATCTTTGCTTTCCTCTCCTCCCATGCTGGAATTCCAAAGGGGTCAGAAACCTCAGGCAGCAAGGGGGGAGGAGAAGCAGGGAAACAAGAATCAAGTGAATCGTAACTCAGGTTTGAAAAGTCTGCGGCCCGACAATCTGAGCGTAATTAAGATTGGGTTTGTAAACCAAAGTCACTTTGGAACTGGCTTTTTCCGTGAGTAGCCAGGCAGTGCTGAGACTTCACTTTATTTTTTTTTTTTCTTTTTAAGCCAGTGACTGGAGAAGACCTTTCTCCACCAAAAAACACATAAGGAGACAGCTGTGGGCACTGTGGGACATCGGGTTCGGCTGCTGCTCGAGACAGGCGTGTCCCATGTTGGAGCACATGTGGGAGCGCTGGCGATGCTGCTAGCAGCTTCTTGCTGCTGTGCAGCCTAGGAGGCAGCAGATGGGGGCCTCCGTCACCTATGTGGGAAAATGAGCTGCAGTCCCCGGCTCCGGGCGTCAGCCTAGCCCACGGGCAGCTGCTGGCAGTGTTTGTAAAGTAAACCAGCAGATGGAAAGTGCTGCCGCCCTGGTTCACGCTCGCTTCCCTTTCCTTCTCTCCCTCTGCCTTTCAAATAAGTAAACTTTTAAAAATGTAAAATAAGTAAACTTTTAAAAATAAGTAAACTTTTAAAAATGTAAATGTAAACAAAAAGACCATCGACGCCTCCTGATGCCAGGGGTATTGTATATTTGATCTAACGGCACACAGCTAACATCTTAGATGTTACATGGGCACAGGATTAAGGTAAAGTTCTTACGCATCATTTAAATAAACCCTTGCAACTCCATGAGTAGGTAAAATGAGTATACCTATTTTAAATTAAATAAACTAAGTTTCAGAACCACTAAGTAACTTACCTCACATGATCCATCTACTAAGGCCAAATTCAGGGTTTTTTGGACTCCACACCCCATGCTTTGTATTATCGCTATGGTGATCACTTTGGGGTAGAAAAGACAATTTTCAAGTATAAGCCTTGAATTAATACAATCATAATCCTGAATATGGTGAACATTAAAGAAAAATTGCAATGATACCGTCTTAAAGTCAAAATAGCGAGCAAAATGCTTGCTTTTTTATTAGGGCTTTGAGCAGCTTAAAAGGCCTCAGCAATGTTATATTGCATACAAATTGCAGATTAAGCATGTCTGTGGAGTGTCTGCATGCAAGCACCATAATATTTTATTGTACAATAACAGCCTAGGCCCTGAGCCCTAGCTCTGGGTAAACATGAGTAGCTGGAATCCATTGTTGGAAGGGCTTAACGTGCCCCATGCAAGCTCTCAGCCTGAAAGCGAGTCTCCCGAGGCCTGACATCAATAGAAACGTCTTTGCCGTAGATTTCATCTGTATGAATTGGGACCAGCAGAATGAGCACACAGCGGACCGGAGGAGGGCAGCCTAGTGAAGTAGCTCAGCTGTCCTTCATCCCAATTCATAAATGCACCTGTTACTCGCCACACATCTTGGCCCTGCTAACCACACCAAACAATGCCCACCTCTTGGGCGGGGCAGTGGAGAGTATTTAAACAACGCGTGGCAATGTGTTGTGGGATTAGGACGATGTCATTTTTATAAGCATGCTGGGATACATTCTGAATCTGCCTTTACAGAAATGAAATTCGACAGCACCATCTACCACCTCCAGTCCTCATGGCAGGCTTAACTCGTCTCAAGGGCAAGGACTTCATGTTCTCTTTTGCCCGTCCTGGAATGCATCTTCCTCTTGCAGGGAGGGGGGAAGGGGGAATGGGTAGTACTTAATGCCTGAGAAGCTCTTCGCAATCGTTAGCTGTGTAACTTCTTTCAATTTCACTTCCCCGGCATGTCTAATTGTAAATCTGTCCTCCCAGATCCAAGGCTACAAGACCCAGAGCTTAGCTCAGCAGTTCTCCCACGCACCCATCGTCTCCGCCCACCCTTCTCCTCTCTCTGAACCCCTCTCCAAGGCCTTTAGCCGAGCTTGGGGCAATCGCCAAGCTGTTTTAACTTTACAGAACCAACAAGTAAAATCTCATCTTCTTTAAAAGTATTCCCTGGTACTAAGGAAAGATATTTCTGTCTTCCACAGCGAAGTAAAGAATAAGTTAAAATCTATGGTGCAAAATACTTAACCTAGATGTCTACAAATTTAGCCAAATAATCAATGTGAACACGTATAGTGTCCCCAAGAACTCCCCAGTCCTTCGCCCATTTCTGAGAACCACTAGGTAGAGCTTTGAGCGACACGCAGTGTGGTACAAGCCATGATTTAAACTCGGCTTGCCTCATTCTTTGCATAGACACGAAGCTGGTGACAGAATGCAACTGGGAAAACATAATTCAGACGGGAAAATACAATACGTTGTCCCTTGAAGGGGGTGGAGGGGGGGAACACCGACATCGCTTGATCCGGCCAGCAGAGGGCGCGTCCTACACATGTAAGTACGAGTTGAACAGTGTTGAGAGCTTTCCCCGGAAGCTGGAAGGGCTCCTGTGATTTTTGTCAGATTTCGCATTTTCAACAATCGCATCCAAACTCCCTTCGATACAGCTCTGGTAGAGTCGCTCAGTCTCTCCTCACCTCTGCCTTCCTACTGCTGCCAGGCCCAAGCCACTCCAACTGCAACTTTTGTATCCAGCACTGGCATGGGAAAGAAAGTGAAGATAAAACTCCCTCAGAAACAGCTTTCCCAGAAAGAGTGACCTGTATTCCTAAGCAGCCTTCATTTGTTTAAGAGACTTGCACCTAGAATTTTGTGATCAAAGCTAATGTGCTGTAAATTTCTTCCTTTAACAGACTCGGTCTGTTCAACTCTCGACACTGGGAATCGGGATTTCCCAGAACTATTAGCACTGCACAGTAGGCGCTCCAGGCCGGCCAAGAACAGGGGATTAACAGGTATTTGTCTCAGCTAATTTCACTCTCTATACTGAGTCTATAGAGACTGGGGCTTTTTGGCCAAGTGTATGCCACCCTGCTAATTGGCTACGAATGTAACTACTCCCGCATGCCAATGGGGCAGGGGGTTACTCCGCAGCCTTGAGAAGGCTCAAGGAAAATGAATGTTGATGGTGGGCATTGAGGGCAGCACTGTCATTGTAAATGGCGACAACTTCTACCTCCCTCTGGCTATCAAGCTGCCGTCCCAGTGGGTCAGTCATGTAGCACTGCTTTATCAAAATTATACTCAATGACAAATGCATTCCGGAAATGCTGTTAGGAACAAAGTTGTTTCCAGCTACTCTGTTTAGCGTGCATTTTCAAAATCAATGGTCCTACAGGTAGTTCTCATAAAACAATATTTCCCTGAGCCAGACAGAATCATTATAGCCGTCAAGATATTTACAGATTAGATGAATCCGATCAGGAAAGACCTGTACATTAAGAGAAAATGGTTGGTCCCTTCTCCCATGCCTTATACTTCTATTCCTTGCTGATAACCAGACCCATTTAGTGCTACACCCTCCTTCTGAATCCCCTCAACTAGCAACTGCCGAGTCAAACACTAAATAATACTGTACGTATGAGTTGTCTACTATAGCACGACAAATTGTCCCAAAGTAGCAGCTGCAAGCAACAAGCATTCGTTTTCTCGTGCTTTCTGTGATCAGCCAGGAGCAGATTCGCTGCGCACTATGATGCCATCTCTCTGGAGGGTGCAAAGCTGTGGCCGGAGTTGTTGTTGTTGCCTCAAGGCTCCACTAGCAGAGACTTCGTTCCAAAGCTCACTCCCGTGGCGGTCAGCGGGCAGTAGCAGGTAAGCTTCCAGTGTCAGCCACAGAGCCTTCTCCACAGGGCTGCCTCCCATGTCACACTCTGCACGCATGCCTTCACCCTAACACAGCGTGCTTGTGTTTTACAATGGCGCCTCCCCAGAAGTAATTAAGGTGAAATGACATCACAAGGGCCCGGATCCCATAGGATGAAGGTCCTTATGAGGAAAGCAACGAGAGAGCACTCATGAGCATGGGTGCACCTTCCTTTCTGTGTGTGCGTGTGTGCGTGGGGGGAGAGTGCTCTCCCTGTCTCTCTTTCTCCTTCCTCTCCTCCCCTCCCTCCCCACTCCCAGCAGACACCCAAAAAACAGATCACAGGAGCGCACAGCAAGAACAGCAAGATGGTGGCCATCAGCCACAACTCATCAAAAGAGACTTGGCCAGGAATCAAACTGTCCAGTACCTTGATTTGGGACTTCTGGCTTCAAGAATTTAAAAGAAAATCCAGGTCTATTGCTCGAATTATCCATATTTCATTCTGAAAGCATGAGCTATCTAAGACAGCATCTGAGATTCAAGCCAGAGAGCACATTATAATCTAATATTAGAAGTGACATCTCACCACCCCTGCCACCTTCTATTCATTATAAGCAAGTCAACAAGTCCAGTCTATATGCACTCAGAAGGAATTACACAGGGCCTGGCTACCAGGAGTCAGAGGTCATTGGAGGTCATACTGGAGGCTGCTTGCCACACTCCAGAAGAACCAATCCATTAAATGAGATCATTTTCATGATGACATCTCTACAATGGAACAGTGCATGTTACATCATTAGCGTTTGTAAGAAGACAAAATAGACTTCCAATTGTGGCTGAATTTTGAAAGCTGACTCGTAACTTGGGCACCCAGTGCTTTAGAACCTTGTTCATAAGTGTGCTCTTACTCGTCTTGCATTGCTACTGCCCCGGGTGCTTACGGACGTTTGGATATCACTTCCAGTGCCACAAATGTTGCCAGTGGGATGTGTGGGTCACCATTCCAAGCTCATTGTCTGGGATGTCTGCCACATCTGCCAACCAATAATAACCCTTTTATTACAAATCCCAGCTTTCTATCAGATGGCTACACCCTTGATTGATTAATTGAACCCCTCTCAACACTGTCATAATGATAATAATAACAATAATACATTTCCAAGTGTGTTTGCCTTACCATGATGAACTGTAGTGCTTTCTGGCGACTGAACCACTGCATAGATTTTGGTATATGCTATTGTTCATCAGACCTGTATTTCTGTATTTTTAATATTAATCACAATATAAATGTTCTCAAAGATTTACATTGGAAGACTAAAGTAAACAAATGGCAGGATAGAAATTTTCTGTCAGGTTGTATAATTTTTTTTAAACAGATGAGCTTTTTGACAGATTCCTAAATTTCTATTGTATATTATAAAGTATACTATAAAGTATATTCTCTTAAAGCATATTTAATACTTTTCGTGTATCCAGCTAATGTAAGTATCCTGTATACCACATAAGTACAATGCATCCAACAGCATTTAGCCAAGTTTTAACTTCCAATTAGGCCCTTCAACCTAATGCCAACGTCCTTGAATAGCAGAATACTGATTACTTAAAAAGAAGGTTTGCTGTTTGCGATAAGCAGCCGGTAGACACTAGCACACATCAGGCAGCAGAGTACTCAAAGTCACCCTTCATACAAACGTTGCCTGGAATTCAATTATTGACAAAATAAAGTATAAGCAAAAAGAAATTGAAAAAAAAAACCAAAGCAGCGGGCAAACCTGCCTCTTCGTGGAATCAGAACTGGAGACATGAGACAGGTTCTACTAATATGCGTTCCTTAGCTTGCCCAGCCCATTAATATGCAAATCATGAATATCCTGCAAATCTGTAATACCAACAAGATTCCCAGAGTCATTTCTATTCCCAAATATACAGAGAGATTTAGTTTAGTTAGTTGTACAGCCAACGTTTCCAGGAATTTTGATTAGTTACGGAGAGCAGGATAGTCACAGCGGAAAACTTGCAGCTAATGCAAATTCACTTAGTCAAGGTTACAAGGCAGAGGATCAGACAGGTTACCTAAACATGCGCAGGAGAATTTCATTCAATGCACAACAACCTCTAACTTCAGCCAAACAACGCACAAAACCAGGTCCTTTGGGTAAGGCAGGCGTAACAAGAGCTTTGAATGTTTTTAACATTGCTGCAGAGAAGTGACTCCATAGAGCAGTCCTGGCTGCCATCAAATAAGACAGCAATAGGACAGCCTCCTCCTCCTAAGCTACAAATACCAATACCAACAGCTCCAATCTCAAAGTCAAGGTGACCCAAAAGGCAAAACAACATTTAGGAGGGAAAATTCCAGTTCTGTTAGTGCTATCTACGGCTTTTGGGTGACAGTCAAATTTCACAGCAATGGGCGGTGGGGCGGGGGGGAACACAATATTCCATTTTGGAAAAAAAAGTTCTAATATACAAACTTAAATGAAAACAAAATATGTTTACGAAAAACTTGAAGGTTTTGGGCCTGGCACACTAGCCTAGTGGCTAAAGTTTTTGCATTGCACACACTGGGAACCCATATGGGCGCCGGTTCTAATCCCGGCAGCTCCACTTCCCATCCAGCTCCCTGCTTGTGGCCTGGGAAAGCAGTCAAGGACGGCCCAAAGCTTTGGGACCCTGCATCCTTGTGGGAAATCAGGTGGAGGCTCCAGGCTCACAGATGATCTCCCTCTCTTTCTGTGTCCCTCTCTGTATATCTGACTTTCCAATAAAAATAAAATGACTCTTTTTAAAAATTACTGACTTGGGCCTGACAAAGTAGCCTAGTGGCTAAAGTCTTCGCTTTGCACATGCCAAGATCCCATATGGGCGCCGGTTCTAATCCCAGCAGCTCTACTTCCCATCCAGCTCCCTGCTTGTGGCCTGGGAAAGCAGTCAAGGACAGCCCAAAGCCTTGGGACCCTGCACCCACATGGGGGACCCAGAAGAAGCAGAAGAAGCTCCTGGCTCCTGGGATGAGCTCAGCTCTGGCTGTTGTGGCCCCTTGGGGAGTGAACCAGCAGGTGGAAGATTTTTCTCTCTGTCCTTCTTTCTGAAAATCTGACTTTCAATAAAACTGAACAAATCTTTTAAAAACATCTTTGTTTTCCTGAAAGCGGGGGAGAGGAGGAGAGGGAGAAAGAGAGAGAATCAACTGGCTCCTGTCTGTTACCCCCTCCCCCAGTAGGTACCCACAGTGGCCAAGGTGAGACTGACCCAGCCAGCAGCCAGGGATTCAGTGCAGCTCTCTCACGCGGGCACCAGGAAGCAAGCTACGGGATCCATCCCTGCTGTCTCCCACGATCTGCTTTAGAAGGAAGCTGGAGTCAGGCACCAAAACAGAGAGCCAAATCCAGACACTCTGATGTGGAATAGCAATCTTAATGGCTAACGTAAATGCCCACTCCTCTAATGTCTTTTTTTAAAAGTACAATTCTAAATGTACAGGGAGTTGCAAAGACAGTCGAGAACTCTGCTCTATTCCACACAGTTTCTACCACTGTTCCATTATCAATGGGTGAAAATTAAAGCCAGGAACTGGATATGGGTTAAAACACCAACCTACATCTCTCCTCCCCTAGAAACAAGAAGAAATAGCAAATTTGGAAATGATGATCTCACCCACTTATCCCTAACCCTCGAGCCATCCCACCCTGATCAACCATGTAATTATCATGAAAAAAATTTTTAAAAACACCTGTGTACAGTTCCGTGGCATTTTACCACATGTGTAGATTAATATAACCACCACTGGAACCAAGGTATAGAATTGTTTCATCACCGCAAATCTCTATCATGGCATACCCCCTACCATTTAGAATCATATTTATCCACCCCACAGTCACTAAACCTTGGATGTAGCCATGTATTTTCCACTAGTTGAAGTGTGTCATTTTGAGAATGTTACATAAGTGATATAATGTGCTTTGTGACCCTTTAAGAGTATCTGTCCAAGATACAGGAGGTCACGCAGGGAGCTTATGGACAAATTTGAGTATGGGTTTATTAGCATTGATTTTACATTTTTAAATAAAATCGCCCACTTTGTCCACGTTTTGAAATGCAACACCCCAATGAGTATCTTTAGTACATAAAGAGCTTCAAAAAGCAGAGGAAAAAAAATCATCTAACACTAAAAATCTGCATGATAAAGCTAAACAGAGAGAGTGCCTGTTAAAATAAGAAATGTCAGATGACCCAGAAGCTCCTAACAACATAATCAAAATGTCCATGATATAAGTAAAAATCACCTACTATCTAAAGATCCAGGAAAACCCCAATTTGAGTGAGCCAGGATAATCAATTGATGTCAACATCAAGAGCAATCAGGCATTGGTATTACTGAACAAGAATTTTAAAGCAACGTAAAGAAAAAGTCTTTTAGCAAGCTGTTCCAAATTCCATTGAAACAAATGAAAGAGCAGAAATTCTCAGCAAAGTTATAAAATGGAACCAGATGGAAATTATAAAATTAAAAAAATAAAACAGTCAGGGGCCAGCATGGTGACTTAACAGTCTAATCCCTCACTTCCAAGCACCAGCAACCCATTTGGCTGCCAGTTTGTATCTTGCCTGCTCCACTTCCTATCCTGCTTGTGGCTGGGAAAGCAGTGGAGACGACCCAAAGCCTTGGGACCCTGCACCCATGTGCAAGATCAAGAAGTTGTTCCTGGCTCCTGGCTTCTGATCTGCTCAGCTCCAGCCATTGCCGCCATTTCGGGAGTGAATCAACAGAAGAAAGATCTTTTTCTGTCTTGCCTTCTCTCTGTTAATCTGCCTTTCAAATAAAAAAAGATTTAAAATTAAATATTAAAAATAAAGAAATAAAATAATCAAAAGTATTTAATAAATGCGTTTAACAGCAGAATAAAAATACCAAAGAATCCATAATATTCATTTAACTCATACAGCAGAAAGAAAATAGATTAAATCATTTGATTGAACCTTAGCTTACAGACTCATGATGTTAGAATAAAATATCCTGTGGCATAGCACATGATACTACCTTCTGGGGCACCCATAATCGCTCCACTTCCAGTCTAGCTCCCTGCTAATGTGTCTGGGAAAGCAGCAGAGGATGGCCTAAGTGCTTGGACCCCTAGACATATGTGGGAAACCTGGATGAAGCTCCTGGTTGTCAGATCGACACAGCTCTGGCCATTACAACAATCTGGAGAGTGAATCAGTGCATGGAAGATACTTTCTCCTACCCCTGCCAGTTCATATTCATATTGATTCATTCTCTCTCTCTCTTTCTCTCTCTCTCTCTCTCTCTCTCTCTAACTCTTTCAAGTAAAATAATTAAATCTTAAATACACACAAGAGAACACAAGTTTTGGGATACAGGTAAAGCAGTGCTAAAACTGAAATTTGAAGTTCCAAATTCTTATGTTAGAAAAGAGAACAGGTATTGAATCAATAATCCATGTTTCTGGGAGCAGGTGTTTAGCCTAGTGGTCAGGGTGCTCCTGCATCCCATATCAAAGTAGCCACATTCAGTTTGCAGCTCTATCTCCTGACTTGAGCTTAGCACCAATCCAGACCTTGGGAAGAAAACACGATAGCTCAACTGGCTTCCTGCCTTGCATGTGGGAGACCTGGACCCAAGTTCTATTTCCTGCCAACAGTCCCACCCTAGTCCCAGCAGTCTTTTGGAGAGTGAATCAGTAGATGGGAACTCTCATGTTGGTCTCTTTCTCTGCTTCCCAAATGAAAAATAAACCTAAAATTCTACCATGAGAAAATAGAAAAAGCAAAGCAAAATAAAACCAAAATAAGCAAATGAGAAATCAATAAAATTGAAAGCAGAAAGAAAGAGGAGAAAAAATCAATGACATGGAAAGTTAAATCTTTGAAAAAAATCAATAAAAATTTATGATATTTTAACAAGACATATTAAAATTAAAATAGAGAAAACAGATTTTTGTAAATGCAAGAAATTATGAAGTGAGATATCTGTAGTCATTAAAAGGATAAAAGAATTCTATGACCAATTTTATGCTCATAAATTAAAAAGGTTAGAAAATATGGACCATCTCCTTAGAATGTGTGAGGAAGACGTGAAGTATAACCTACCAGGATCATAACTGGTAACTTACAGACAACAGATTCAAATCAGCATTAGACAATAGCAAAAACTATAAAGATATACGGGGGAATCAAGAGTGATCCTGACAACCTCTTAACATGAGGTCATATGCACAGAGCAGGGCGGGACCCCAGAGTGGAGCAGGTGGACAGGAAGAGGCTTGTATCCCAACCCTGGAGACTCCCAGATCCTCACCAAGGACTATCAGTACGGGCACCAAGACTACATCCCAAAGCCAAAGAGACCATGGGAAATTGAAGTACCTTCGGAGGCCGAGAACTCTGAGGTCATTCACCCACTTTTGGATCTACCACACGGGATGGAAGAAGCCCAAATCCTTCCTCGCAGGATCCAAGGTCATCGGAACAACAGCCAGGAACCCTGAGCAGTCCACAGAAACAGAACAGTAAACTTCCTTCGGGACTAGGGAGAGGAGCTTTCTCTGGTCCTTACTTAGTTCCAACTTTGGATCCCCACCCTCTCCTGCAATGACCATCAGGGTTGCTCCAGGCCCCCCCCAACACACACACACACACACACACACAAATTAGAATAGATAGGCAAAGAACAAGAAGGAAAGCTCAGAACCAGACAGGAAACAGTCAGTGTGGACTCACATATACCTCACTAGGTAGGACACAAAGATCAGTTACTCCTCATTAGGGTATTGAAGATTTCTCTGCACACCCCTCCTAAAACTGTTCTGCACCTCAACTGTTGACATATGCCTTGTTAGAGTTATAAGCCAGTTTAGACTATCCTAAAATCTGCCAAGTTCAGCAAAATTATGCTTCAACACTTATAAACTGCTAAATACTAAAATAAAATTAGACACGAGACAGCTGAATAGCCATTTTAAGGTGTATAGCAGCCAGTTGTATATAAACTAAAATTGAAATGTCAATGAAGTAGTCACAGGATGTGGTTAAGAACTTGCATTTTTTTTTAATATATTGGTCACTCAATACCATGTCAATTAATTCCATAATGTTGTAAATTGTCATTGATGTTATGTTGTGGCTTTAAATTGATTGGGATGATATTCCGCCAGCTCTGCCTTCAGACCAGGGATAGTCTCCCCAAGAAACTGTTGAACTTACCTGGACAATAAGATGCTAGACTCTATGCTTGGTATACTCTTGCAATGATAGAATCTTGACTGAATTTGAAATGTAATACAGCAACAAGGTGGAGGAATCCACCATGGGGGGAGGGTATGGGAAGGGGTTGGGGATTCCCAGAGCCTATGAAACTGTGTCACATAATGCAATGTAATTAATAAAAAATATATGTATTAATTTTTAAAAAGAAAATATGGACCAATTCTTCAAAAATCAAGACTACCCAAACTCAATCAAGATGGGATAATCTAAATGGTCCAATAATCATCAAAGAAATTGAAGTGACTAATTTAAAAACTCCAAAAACTCTTTCAATTCCAAGATAGCTTCATTGGAGGACCAAACTTTAAAGAATTAATATTAAATCAACAAGCTTGTCCAAAAAACAAAAGATGAGGAAACACAACCCAATTTGTTTTATGAGGCCGGTATCATTCTTTTTTTTTTTTTTTTTTTTTAAACGGGATGCTGGCATCACTTTACCCACTGTATCACAATGTCAGCCCCTATGTAATAAAAAGAAAAAACAACACACCACTTTATCACTACATTGGATTTACCCAAAATAAAAAAAAAAAATGTTCTGCACCTTAATTGTCGGTATTATTCTTATACCAAAACAAAACAAAGAAAATACAAAAAAAGAAGGAAAACTGCAAATCAATTTCTCTCATTAGTTAAGACACAAAAATTGTCCAGGCTTGGATGCTGGTACAGGAAAAAAGATATTAATAAAAAAAACTAATAACATCTAAATAAAGTCTAACGCTTACTTAACAGTTGAAAGGAGCTCTATTATGCTTCAACAAATGTCTAGTACGGGTTATTTTGACTCTATTTTTGTTTTGATTACATTTTGATGAGTTAATATGTCCCTTTGTTATCAGTTCTTAATTTTTGCCAAGGCTCAGTTGGTGGTCTAACATGAAGCATTTCTTTATACGCATGTGTTCCTGAATATTTATTTTCTAATTGTTGAGTGCAGGATTTTATATTTATACTATATGTATCTCCACTAGACATAATTTGTAATTATATTGTTCAAATGTTCTATGTCTTTTAAATTTCGTGTCTTTATAAATTAGTCATAAGACGTATTATTATAACTTCATCTCCCAATTATGAAGTTTGTCATTATTTCCTTAAAACTGCAATGATTTTTTTCCCTAACGCATTTTGAGAACATCTTAGTAGATACATACAGGATCAAGATTACTGTGCAGATATATTCCTGATGACATATTGCCTCTACTCTTGTGTAGTGACTCCCTCAGTTCTTTCTTCTTCCCTGTGGTATCTTCTTTCTGGTGTTTTGTGGCTGTACCAAACTGATGACTTCTGGTAGAATTTACTTTTACCCTTTCATTTAAAACTTTGTGTTTCTTCACCTTTTTGTCTCTTCTAAGCTGTGTTTGGTATTGTAACATCCAACCTTTGACCTAGTTAGGTACTGACTGCTTGCTTTGGATTTGTTTCCAACCCTGTATGCACATGTATCTAGTATGGGTTCAGCCGCGGGATAACTCATGTCACTTGCTAGGATCTTCTATGTCGTCCTTAACAGTTTTTATATTGCCAGCTCTAATAAAAGAAGTTTTCACACCGAGCACCAGTGAACTGCTGGCTATTACAAGGTCATAGCTTAAAAGAGAACCTTGTTAAACCATGTCCCAGAGGCTGCCTGTCATATGGTTCCCGCTGTGTAGACTTCCACAGATAGTCTCTACGGCCCTTTCAGGAGGCCCACAAAATCTGTTTTTGCTAACCATACACCCCTATGAAACCAGATACTTCTTATTTACTTCAACCAAGAAAACATATGGCAACAAATTACATGCAAAAGCAGCTATAATCCAACCTTTTTTTAATAAGCCAGAAATTGCAGATATTTGGAAAAATGAAAAACAATGTCACTCTCTTCACCAATATTTTGTTTTGAAAAATAGTTATTTTTCTCAAAACCATCTAGGAAGTAATAGGTTTATTTTTTAAGATTTATTTTTGTTGGAAAGGCAGATTTGCAGAGAGAAAAAGAGACACAACAATATTCTCTCCACTGGTTTACTCCCCAAGTGGCTACAATGGCCAGAGCTGAGTTGATTCAAAGTCAAGAGCCAGGAGCTTCTTCCGGGTCTCCCACGTGGATGCAGGGTCCCAAGGCTTTGGGCTGTCCTTTACTGCTTTCCCAGGCCACAAGCAGGGAGCTGGATGGGAAATGGAGCTGCTGGGATACGAACTGGTGCCCATATGGGATCCTGGCGCATACAAGGTGAGAATTTAGCCACTGAGCCATCGCACCAGGCCTAGCTTATTATTATTTTTAAATAACACAATTTTTAAAAGATTTTTTATTATTATTATTGGAAAGCCGGATATACAGAGAGGAGGAGAGACAGAGAGGAAGATCTTCCATCCGATGATTCACTCCCCAAGTGAGCCGCAATGGGCTGGTACGCGCCAATCCAAAGCCAGGACCAGGAACCTCTTCCGGGTCTCCCACGCAGGTGCAGTGTCCCAAAGCCTTGGGCCGTCCTCGACTGCTTTCCCAGGCCACAAGCAGGGAGCTGGATGGGAAGTGGAGCTGCCGGGATTAGAACCGGCGTCCATACGGGATCCCAGGGCCTTCAAGGCAAGGACTTTAGCCGCTAGGCCACGCCGCTGGGCCCAAATAACACAATTTTACATTCCCATGTTAACATAACAAATATTGATAGGTATAATCCACATGTACAAAAGCATGTTGAAATCTTCAAT
The DNA here is from genome assembly GCF_030435755.1 of Ochotona princeps. Taxonomy (NCBI): domain Eukaryota; kingdom Metazoa; phylum Chordata; class Mammalia; order Lagomorpha; family Ochotonidae; genus Ochotona; species Ochotona princeps. The sequence goes on from NC_080865.1 coordinate 26,797,570, forward strand.
AATTTTCTATGAATAAAAAGGAAAGGATCCTGAGAGTAAAACCTATGTAAACTGCTGCTAATAAATATTCTCAATTCTGTTATCCAATCCAGCTGTTTCTTGCCATTGCCATAAGCTACTTCCTTACTCTATTCCTCATCTCCAATTGTCTCCTTTTTAAGAAAAAAAAAGTGTACTAATTTATTTATTTGAAAAATAGGGCTATAGCCGGGGGTGGGGGGCTGGTTTAAGGAGGAAGAAAGGGAAAGGGGAGAGAGATCCTCCACCTGTTGGTTTACTCCCAAATGGCCACAGTGGCCAGAGCTCATCTGATATAAAAACAAGGAGCCTCTCCCAGGTCTTTCATGTGGATGCAGGGTGATTCTCACTTGGGCCATTCTCCTATGCTTTTCCAGTCCACAAGCATGCAGCTGGATAGGAAGTGAAGCAGTGAGGATATAAATCAGCACCCTTGCAGGATGCTGGCATCACAGCATAACTGAATTGGCTATGCCAGGATGCCAATGCTTCCAAATTTCTAATTCCACCTAAATCCAACTCGTATTTCTAATCACTTCACTGAAATGACTCTCACCAAGGTCATTGATGACTTTTCAAGAATTCTTATTGGACCCAGCACAGTGGCTAAAGCCCTCGACTTGCACACACTGGGATCCCATATGAGCACTGGTTCATGTCCCGGCTGCTCCACTTCCCATCCAGCTCCCTGTTTGTGGCCTAGGAAAGCAGTGGAGAATAGCCCAAAGCCTTGGGAATCTGAAACCATGTGGGAGACCCAGAAGAAGCTCCTATTCCTGGCTTCTGCCTTCTGGCTTTGGATGGCTCAGCTCTGGCTGTTGGGACCACTTAGGGAATGAACCAGTGGATGGAAGAGCTTTCTGTCTCTCCTCTGTATCTGTCTTGCCAAAAAGGAAAAAAAAAAAAACTCTTATTGTATTGTATTAAGATTTCACAAATAACACATAGTCACTGAAGGATATTTAGAAAATGTATGAGAGCAAACACAATTTTTAACAAGAGTCATATAAAAGATCCCAATGCCACACCCAGAGATGATCACTTTTAGGAATGCATCCCTCAAAGTCTTCAATGCACTGTGTTATAAAGTTGGGATGAGAGAATGCTTGTTTGGATGTGTAGTTCACATATTGTTTTGAAGCCAGTTTGCTTTTTTTTTTTTTCTTTTTTAATGTAACAGAGGAAGAGAGCGACACTGTTCACATTCCCTGGTTTGCTCTCCAATTACCACAATGGCCAGGGCCAAGCAAGGTCAAAGCCAAGAACTCAATCCAGATCTCCCACATGGGTAGCCATGGCTGACTGCTGGCACCACCATCACTACATCTCAAGTTCTGCCATGGCGGGAGGCTACAGTCAGAAATCACAGGCGGATTCCAAACCTGAGTACGCTAATAGAGAGTGCAGGCACCTTCACCCCCAGAGGAAGTGCCTACTGCTTGAAGCCAGCCTTTTCATGGACTTGCTCACTAGTGGCTTACCCCAGGGTTAAATTATAAAATTTGATATCTATCAGTCTCATTGATCTCCTTGAATCTCTTGTTACTAACAAACATTTCATTCTTTTCAATTTTCTGTTTTTCATACAGCATTCTCTGTTGGTTCCCCTCTGACCTGTCTACTCCTTTCCCATCTCCATCCGTGACCCTACTTGACCTCATCATTTCTACAGTCTTAACTGCTCTCTGGATGCAGATGAATCCTATATCTGTGGTTTTTTACCTCTATTTTCTCCTGAGTGCCAGACCCAAATTCCCAACATCCCATTGGTAGAGCACATCTCCACCATTTAGTCTCTTCAAAATCAACATATCAAAAATCACTTTCTTATATCCCTCTCCCAACCTTCTTTTCATTCAGGAACCCTTCATTTCAATGCATGCTGAGACAGAAACCTGAAGCTCAGTGCATGTCACTTTCTGTCAAGCACACTAAACAATTTTCAAATATACTTAGTGGTACCTCCCATTTGTCACCAGAATCTCTTAACTCTTCATTCACATCACTTCTAGCGCTCTCATCAGAAGTGACCTTCTAGCCACTCCCCTTTTTTCTGACGTGGCTGCCTTCTCAGGCACATTAGCAGGGAGCTAGACCAGGAACTCAAGTTGGTACTCATATAGAATGGTGGCATCACAAAAGATGGCTCAAGTAAGAGATGTAACTGCTCCTTTATCTCTCTTCAGTGCTTGGTATCTCAGTCAGAGGTATTAATACATTATATTGTATTGGTATATTTATATGACTGTTGTCACAAATTGGGATCCTGCCTTAATCATCCTTGTACCTCTACCCTCCCCTGCTAGTCAGTTATTGCATACCTACAGACTAAAATAAAATTTGCTTTGTAGATTTCCTACTAAATTTACAAACCTATAAATGAATCACAAACCAAGCCATGTACCAGTACTTCCACTTCTGTTTACAAAGTGGCATCTGTGGCACAAGGTAAACCCTTAGCAAACCAGCGCAATTAGACACACCATAATCAGTCACAAAACAAAGGAACGTTTTTTTCTTGACGATGTGTTAAATGAACTATTACTGAAGTCTTTTCTGAAATTAATTGTCCAACTTAGACTTGAGACCCATACCCTTCTGTAAATGAGAAATAACAGAAAGTGAGTAATTTTTTTAAAGATTTATTTTTAATTTTTATTACAAAGTCAGATATACTGAGAGGAGGAGAGACAGAGAGGAAGTGGAGCTGCCGGGATTAGAACCAGCGGCCATATGGGATCAAGGCGAGGACCTTAGCCACCAGACCACGCTGCCGAGCCCAGAAAGTGAGTAATTTAGACCAAAAAACAGGCATGGAAAACTCTGCCTTTTATTGTTTTATGATCTTAAAAAAATTAAAGAATTTTATATGTCACTGTTCTCACCTGTGAAAAAAAGTCAAATTCAATTTAATAAAACCTTTGTTTCAAAATTAGAGATTATACATATATACAATGGTATAAAGTCTCAAAAATGAAAGAAATTGATCATTTGAAAATTTCGACATTGTATAGTATATGAAATTGGTCTGTTTTGTCAAAGGTTTTTTTATTTCAGAGCCCTTCACCAAAAAATAAATTCAACATAGAGTTGAATCTAAGAAACAAACAAAAAAAATAATAATAACATGTCAGTGGCTGAACACTGCCTTAAGATTGAGACCAAGGTGAGAAGAATCTACAGAAGCCTGTTCCACTGTTTATCTTGTCCCGGGGAGAAACTCATGATCCCCCGCGACTTGAATATGGCCTTCTATGAGCCCAGCACCACCTTAACTCCAAAAGCACAAAAAAATACAACAATGAAAGAGAACCATGGAGCAGTATCCACAGTAAACATAAATGCAAAAATCTTAAACAAAATACCAGCTGATCAAATCCCACAGCGCATCAGAAAGACCATTCACCCTGACCAAAGGAGATTTATCATTGAGACAAGGACGGTCCAACATACACACACCAATGTGAAACATTAACAAATTGAAGGAAAATAAACCATATTATCTCAATAGATGCAGAGAAAGCATTTGATAAATACAATATCCTGTCATTTTTTAAAAAAATTAAAAAGCTTAAGCAGGGCCTGGCGGCATGGCCTAGTGGCTAAAGTCCTCACCTTGAAAGCCCTGGGATCCCATATGGACGCCGGTTCTAATCCCGGCAGCTCCACTTCCCATCCAGCTCCCTGCTTGTGGCCTGGGAAAGCAGTCGAGGACGGCCCAAAGCTTTGGGACCCTGCACCTGCGTGGGAGACCCAGAAGAGGTTCCTGGTTCTGGGCTTTGGATTGGCACGTACCGGCCCGTTGCGGCTCACTTGGGGAGTGAATCATCGGACGGAAGATCTTCCTCTCTGTCTCTCCTCCTCTCTGTATATCTGACTTTGTAATAAAATAAATAAATCTTTTTTAAAAAAAAGCTTAAGCAAGGTTATGGAAAGAATATATCTAACACAATCGAGGTAAGGTATGATGTAATGACAAAGCTCCAGCCAGTATAATACTGGGGAAAACCTCAGAGCATTTCCACTAAGCTCTGGAACCAGAAAAGGATGCCCTGTCTTACCACTACTATTCAACGTAGTTCTGGAAGTTGTAGCCAAGAGCAATATACAAGAAAATGATACCAATGGGGAAAGAGTAAGTCAAGTAAGCCCTGTTTGCAGATAATATGATCCTATACGTGAGAGAAACTCCAGCAATTAATCCATGCCTCTACTATCAAGTAATCTGACAAATACACGAAAATCACTTCCTGGAGAAAGGACAGACTCTTCAAGTAGTGATGCATAAACTGAATCTGCATGTGAAAATACAAAATAAAACCCCATCTTACATCCTATAAAAAATCAACTCATCATGGATCAAAAGTCTAAACCTAGAACCTAAAAAATCTGAAAAACTTTGGCCTATGCAAAGACTTCCTAAAAAAGACCCCAAAGGCACAGGCAATAAAAGAAAAAACAGACAAATAGGATTACATCAAGTCAAGAAATTCCTGTACAGTAAAGGAAACATTCAACCAAGTGATAAGGCAACTTACAGAATGGAAGAAAATAACTGCAAACTATGTAACTGATAAAGGATTATTACCTAGGATCTATAAAGAGCTCAAGAAACAATGACAAAAAATTAAGAAATGGGCTAAGAAGGCTTGCGTTATGGCATGTAGGTTAAGCCTCTGCACGCAATGCCAGCATCCCATATGGGCACTAGTTCCAGTCCTAGCTGCTGTACTTTCCATTCACCTCCTGACTTACAGTCTAGGAAAGCATCAGAGGACAATCCAAACCCTGTGCTCACATGGGAGACTCCTGGTTCCTGGTTTTGGATCAGATCAGCTCTGGCTATATTTGAGGAGTGAACCAGCAGATCAAAGATCTACCTTTCTCTATCTCTCTGTATCTCTCTCTCTCCTCTCTGTAACCCTGCCTTTCAAACAAAAATAAGTATTTCTCTGTAAAAATGGGCTAAGGATATTAACAGATATTTTTCAAAGGGTAAATACAAAAGGACAACAGACACATGAAAAGATGCTAAGGAACAGTAGCCATCAGAGAAATTAAATGAAAAGCACAATGAGGTTTCACCTCACCCCAGATAGAATGGCTATCATCCAAAAATCAAACAATAACAAAGGCTGGAGAGGATGTAGAGAAAAAGCACATTAATATACTCTAGGTGGGAATTATGACAGACAGTATGGAGGTTTCTCAGAAAGAGTCATCCCACTCTTAAGAATTTACCAAAAGGCAATGAAATCAGCATATAAAACCATCATCTGTATCTCCACATTTATACCATCTCCATTAAGGATAGTTAAGATATGCAATCAACCCAGTTGCCCAACTGATCACTAGACAAAGAAAAACTATATACACGCAATGGAATACAATCAGCCATAAAACGATAAAATCCTATCTTTTGCAATGAAATTGATGCAACTGCACATCATTGTGCTTAGTGAAATAAGCAGATCCCCAAAAGACAATTCTTCTATATTTTTTATCCAATTTAAGGTAACAGCACCAAAACATGTTATGAATGAAACTGACATCATGAGATTTGATTATTATTTATAGTCTTTGTCTAGATTTTAGAGCAACAGAAGTTTTTCCACTTGCTACATGCTGAATCCTTTATTTAGTGGAGGATTAAGCTTATTGAGTATAAAGTAAATTTAAAGTATGTCACCATAAAAATTAAAGAAAAAATAAGAAAAGACAGAGGAAGTGTGGGAAGAATCATTATGTTCTTAAAACTGTACATATAAAATACATGAAATGTGATCCCTTTATATAGTTTTTTAAAAGACTAAGTCATGACTGTCAGCTAGGCTTAATCATTTGCTAACTGATAAACTCCATCCCTCAAGCATGCACACACGAGAAAAAGCTTGGTAGTATATCCCACTCTTACAAAGAATTTGTTCAAGGACTAGAAAAATCCAATTATTCTTTTTGGTCGTTTAGGAAGTTTGCACAAACCTATCTATTTAATGAATTCTGTTCACAGCTGTTTCTTGAGAAATGATTCTCAGAACTTTAAGTTATTTCAGAATTTCTGGAATCCTCTGAAGTCTATTTCAGGTTTATATCCACAACAGAAAACTATACAGAGCCCATCCAAGGGCCTCAGCAGGCTGCTCAGCAGCCTTCTAAGTCAATTGAGCTAATTTCCTTCACTATCTGTAGCCTTCTATGGGTAATTAAGAGGTTAACATAACAAAAGTGGAGAGTGTACCCTCATGGTGGGAACCTGTACAAGGAGAGACCTTTGAGCCTTCCACCTGTCACTGCCCATTCTGGCCACACACCAGTTTTCTTTGTGAATCTCAAAAAAAGTGTTTGGGCGCCTCAGCAAAGGTGGCCAGCTGTCCAGAAATCTTAAAATCTCCCAACAGCAAGTGGATGGGAAACTGTGGTGCAAAGTGTTAATAAATATGAACTACCACAAATGGTGCATGCTAATGAATTAAAGCCCCTTCAGAAACAATGCGGCAATGGAGTTTCACAAGAAGGACTGTATTATATCTGTTGGAACTGTCCTCTGGTTCTTTTCACACACAAGCACACACTCTGCTTTGTTGGAATGAGCAATTATATTTGACCAAATGATGACACTGATAAAATGAGTTTGAGATCAATACATACACTGTTAATGTTAGACAAAATTCTAGTTGCCTAGGGCAGTTAGAGGTACAAAGATAGCCCATCAAGGAAAGACCATCTTTTCATTTGTGCGCTTAGACTGGACTCTACACTGTAGCATGAATATATTTGGATAATTTATGCACATAATGTTATTCAACAGCAACAAAGGCATACACAGGCATACACCTTGTGAAAGGAGAAATGAAAAGGTCAACCAGAGACTCGCAAGATGGCCGATATAGGAGGAAGACTGTGAGAGAGCTCACAGACAGAGAGGGCTAGAACGCGACAAAAGCGTAAGTGGAGCAGCATAGAACTACAGGGAGAAGAACGTGAAGTTCCCTGGACAGTGTGGAGCCAAAAAAATCCACACAACTCGGAAGAGCAACCAGGGAAAAACAAAACGAAGGGCAGGGAAGACGACTCCACTACTATTCAACATAGTCCTAGAGGTACTCACTGAGGCCATAAGACAAGAAAAAGAAATCAGAGGAATCCAAATGGGAAACGAAGATGTCAAGCTCTCACTATACGCAGATGATATGATTCTTTATGTAGAAGAGCCAAGAGACTCAATACAGAGACTGCTAGAACTTGTACGAGAGTTTGGTAGAGTGGCAGGGTACAAAATTAATGAACAAAAATCAACAGCCATAGTGTATGCGAACAGCCCCAAGATGGAAAAAGACTTAACCAGCAAGATACCATTCAAAATAACAGAGAAAAGTATGAAATATCTGGGAATAAATCTAACCAAAAATGTAGGAGACTTATTTGAAGAAAACTACAAACTACTTAAAAAAGAAATTGAACAAGACCTCAAAAGATGGAGTAACATCCCATGCTCCTGGATAGGTAAAATCAATATCATTAAAATGTCTATACTGCCAAAAGCAATATATACATTCAACGCAATCCCAATCAAATTGCCCAAAACATTCTTCATGGAACTGGAAACAATGATCCAAAGGTTCATCTGGAAGCACAAAAAACCACGGATAGCTAGAACCATCCTGAAGAACAGGAAGTTAGCAGGGGGAATCACAGTTCCGGACCTCTGGACATACTATAGGGCAGTGGTTATCAAAACAGCCTGGTACTGGCACAAAGATAGAGAGGAAGATCAATGGAGCAGAATAGAAACACCAGAAGGAAACCCACACAGATACAGCCAAATAATCTTTGACAAAAAGACAAACGACAATCCAGGCAAATGGGAAGGTCTGTTCAATAAATGCTGTTGGGACAACTGGTTAATAGCCTGCAGAAACAAAAAAATAGACCCACATCTCTCACCATACACTAAGATCAGATCTAAATGGATAACAGATCTAAACCTACATCCAGAAACCTTCAAACTTTTGGAAGAAAATGTTGGAAACACACTGGAACACTTAGGGGTAGGCCCTCACTTCCTAAAAAAGACTCCAAATGCAGTAGAAATCAGGACCAAAATAAACAATTGGGACCTCATTAAACTAAGAAGCTTCTGTACAGCTAGAGAAACAATCAACAAAGTAAAAAGGCAACCCACAGAATGGGAGAAGATCTTCGCACACGACATAGGTGATAGAGGGCTGATCTCCAGAATATACAAAGAGCTACAAAACAACCAAAATGTCAAAACAAACAAGCCACTCAAGAAATGGGCACGGGAAATGGGCAAACACTTCACAAAGGAACAAACCCAAATGGCAAATAAACATATGAAAAAATGCTCAAGTTCCCTGGCAATAAGGGAAATCCAAATTAAAACATCAATGAGGTACCACCTAACGCCAATAAAACTGGCCCACATGAATAAAAGCACCAACAACACTTGTTGGCGAGGTTGCGGGGAAAAGGGATCCCTACTCCACTGCTGGTGGGGCTGCAGGCTGGTACAGCCTCTATGGAAATCAGTATGGAGAATATTCAAACAACTCAAATTCAACATACCGTATGATCCAGCAATAGCACTCCTAGGAATATATCCAGAACACTTGTTTTATGAGAAACCAACATGCACTCCTATGCTCATAGCAGCACAATCAGTAATTGCAAAAACATGGAAGCAACCAAAATGCCCATCAACAGAGGATTGGAGAAGAAAGCTATGGTTCATCTACTCCATGGAATACTACTCAGCTATTAAAAAAAACAAAATGCAGTTCTTTGTGGCCAAATGGGCCAAACTGGAAACCATAATGCTAAGGGAAATGAGCCAACCCCAAAAGGTTAAATACCACATGTTTGCCTTAATTTAAGATGATATGATGTTATGTATAACATGTTATGTTTTGAATGTTATATGTTGTGTATAAACTAAATTGAAGTATAGGTGAGGTGGTCACAGAAGGTGGCTGGGAACTCGCATTTACTTTTAACATATTGGTTACTCATTACTATGTCAATTAATTCCATAATGATGTAAATTTTTGCTGATGGTATGTTGGAGCTTTCAATTGACTGGGATGATACTCTGCTGGCTCTGTCTTCAGACCAGAGAGGGTATACCTAAGAAGCCGCTGAACTTGACTGGACAATAAGATGCTGGACTCTATGTTTGGTATACGCTTGCAATGGGGGAATCTCAACTGAACTTGAGCTGTGGTTATGCAACAAGGTGGAGGAATCCACCATGGTGGGAGGGTTTGGGGAGGGGTGGGAGAACCCAAGTATCTATGTAACTGTGTCACATAATACAATGTAATTACTGAAGTTAAATAATAAATAATTAAAAAAAAAAAGGTCAACCAAGTTTAGGTAGTAGAACTAGACAGCTGCAGTTCAAAATCTAGTACTTCCCTTTACTTGCTGCGTGACTCTGGCAAGTTCTTCAACCTCTCTGAGCCTGTCACCTCATATGAATGAAGCTGATAAAAGAATTTAACTTGTGATTTTCTTATTACAATCTTATGAATCAGTATACAAAATGTGCTGCAAACTGGACTGGGCACCTAAAAAGCTATCATTACTGTTACCACCATTCTGTTACTTAAGCTTGAAAAGGCTGTCATGGATCACAAAGCTACTGGCACATAACTTTATCTAATAAGGGTCAAAATTTACTATCATCAGTTTGCCAAGTTCCCATCTGATGGAAGTCCAAAATGGAGTGAAAAGCCTGTATTAAATAGATGGACCTTGTGTTGGTACTTAAGATGGCAGCCCCAACTTGGATTCTAACTGATAGTAGCAATCAACTGTCAGCTATCCCAGCCCAGTTGTCCAACACATGAGCAAAGCAGTCATCCTGGAAGTAGGTCATCCCTCAGCCACCTCTCTGGAAACCAAACCCTTATAAAAAAGCCACATGTCTGCTTCCCTCAGTCCCACTTGGCTTATTCTTTACAAAATGAAATTCACTAAATTGAGGGAAAGATACAACTGATCCTACAAGCTTCTAATCACAGGACTCAAGGAGTCACTCATTTCTCCAGTAGGTGAAAGCCTCGAGAGCCAAAACGGCTCCAAGAGGTTCATCTGGGAGAATTCCAGGTGTGGGTAGAATGGAACTCTCATGCCAAGAATGCAACCCTCACGCCAACAGGAGCCCATCTGGTCATTCCTAAATTACTCAAACAGTACAACATTACTGACCAACCACAGGAAGTTCATTAGCTCCACTGAGCAATCAGGAACTTGGACACAAGCTGATCACATACCTCTGAGTCCTGATTTTAATCTACAACAGTCCTCACCTCTAACTCCTCGGAGAACTTGAGAAGTAAGCAATAGCTTCCCGGCTCCTTGCCCTGCACTGTGCAATACATATCTACTTTCTTCCACCATGCCATTGTCAGAGATTGACTTTCTGTGAATCAGGTGAGTAGACCCAGTTTGGGAATTCCACAGCAATACTTCCAACTACTTTGGGGTGTTATTTGGAAATAAGTTGATGCCACATGGATCACATAAATAGCCCAGGTGATCCCTTCCTTTAAAAGTATGAGCCACAAAACTGATGTCTGCAAGCCACCAAGTTTTAGCTAACTTATTACTATGCAACAGTTAGCCAGTACAAAGTAACCATAATCAGTCTTACCGTGGCATTGAATTGAAGTTGGAGTCATGTTTTGAATTCTGTCTTGAGCTATTTTCATCTTTTGTCTATACCACATTTGGCCAGAGATACATTCTCCACAGCTAAGAACCTACTACAAAATACAAAACACAAACCCTAAAAGTTGCAACTATATTATTATCAGTGCTTCAGAAGGAAAAGACAAAGATCTTCCATCCATTAGCTCATTCCCCACTTGGCCACCTGAAATAAGTATTTAAAAGCAAAATAATATTTTAAAATGGGCTGAGGGGCCCGGTGGCATGGCCTAGTGGCTAAAGTTCTCACCTTGAACACACTGGGATCCCATATGGGCGCCGGTTCTAATGCCGGCTGCTCCACTTCCCATCCAGCTACCTGCTTGTGGCCTGGGAAAGCAGCTGAGGACGGCCCAAAGCCTTGGGACCCTGCACCCGCGTGGGAGACCTGGAAGAGGTTCCAGGTTCCCGGCTTTGGATCGGCACAGCACTGGCCGTTGTGGTCACTTGGGGAATGAATTATCGGATGAAAGATCTTCCTCTCTGTCTCTCCTCTCTGTATATCTGGCTTTGTAACAAAAATAAATCAATCTTTTAAAAAAATGGGCTGAGACTGACATCATCGTATAGTAAGTTAAAACTCGTCCTTCTGCAGCGCTGGCATCTCATATGGACACCACTCTGAGTCCAAGGTGCTCCACTTCCCATCCAACTCCATGCAAATGACCTGGGAAAGCAGTAGAGGATGACCAAAGCCCTGGGGCCTCTGCACCCTTGGGGAAGACCAAGAAGATTTCCAGTCTCCAGGCTTTGGTGGAGAGCAACCTCAAACACTGTGGCCATTTGGCAAGTGAACCAGCAGATGGAAGATCTCACTGTCTCTTTCTGTCTCTCCTTTCTCTGTGAATTTGCCTTTCAAAACAACAATAAAAACTACAATGAACCTTTTAAAAAGTAAATAAATAAATAAATAAAAAGATTGTGACTGAGAAGGCCAACACATCATCCACGAATTAACAAGGTAATGTCATCCTCTAATGAGAATGAATTTACAGAGAGTTAAATAAAGAAAAATAGGGACAAATGTTGTGGTAGGTTAAGTTGCCACTTGGGATGCCTGCATCTCATACTTGAGTACTGGGACAGCATCCCACTTCCATTTCAAATCCAGCTTCCTGCTAATGTACAACCTGGAACATAGCAGGTAGCAGCTCAAGAATGTGGATCTCTACTACCTACATAGGAGACCTGGATGGAGTTTTAGGCTCCAAATAATTTTTTAAAAATAACAATTTGAAAGCCATATTTTGTAGTATGGATTGACTGGCTAAAAATGAAATAAATAAAAGCAGTTCTAGAGAGATCTCTGTCCATGCTATAAAAGGTATACATTAGATTACTGGGTATTAATCAGCTTTCTGCTGCAATAAGTGTTGGGTAGCAACAGATTTGTAGTTTTGGAGGCCTACAATTCTAAGCTTTTATTTAAAAAAAAAATTGCTGGCCCACGGTTCCGAGGGTCATCCAGTTTATCTCTGCAGCTGCAGCTGCAGATTGGCTAGACTTGACTTGAGGATACAGGCAGTCCCAGCCTGTTCCACATGTCCCACTCTCTTTGGACCAATGACTGCTGAGATGTGCTCTGCCTCTGGTAAATGAGCCAAAAGCACAAGCAAAATCATCAGGAATGTTTAAATGACATCATGGCATCTCATTTTCTAATATTTCATTGGCCGATGTAAGTTCATGACCAAACATCCATGTGATAGAGAAATGCACTCCATGTACTGAAGTGGGACAAGCCGCAAAGGCACATGAAACAGGACAGGTGTCCAACTCGGTCATGAAGGGAGGAAAGAATCACTGACAGTTATAAATGTTATGCCATTAAAATTTTCACAAACTTTCTAAATGCCACACTGTACCTAAATTTACCCTGGAGGAACTAATTGTCAAAATGTCTCAAGATGCTTAAATGTGTTACTGGTTTTTTAGGGCTTTGATTATATTATTCCACTACAAAATATCCTGCTATCAACTTCCCCCTGCACTATGCTCACTAGGTAACAGTAGGCCATAATAATAACTGATGTTTATGTATTGCGTCATGCTTTATAAAGCACTTGCACATGGACTTGTTTAATTTGCAATTTTAACAACCCTGTAAGAAGGTAACACAGATTCCTCCGCCATCAATTTAGAGATGAGTGAATGCAAGTGACTTAGCCAAGATCACTCCAGAAGTGAGCCAACCTAACAAAGCTAGTAAACCCAACATAACATAATGACAAGGATTCAAATCCAGGCATTCAGACTAAAGCCATGTTGTCTCTGATCCCCTCACCATGTCCAGGTCAAGCATGTGATCTAGTGGGGCTTGACTTACTACTCTTTTCTCTCTCACTCCCTGACTTGTTAACATGATAACATGTCACTGATTCAATAAGCCTGCTGTACAAAATCTAGTATAGCAATGGTACCAGTAGAAGGATTCATAGAAATCTGGGATATCTACATGGTGTCCCCCACACATAAAAGTTTTGACTATTTGAATGAGTTAAATTATAGCTAACCAATTACTGACAAGCTGAGTTAATATTTCACCCTGATATGTAAGAAGTAGCCTGAAGTGACAGGTGCTGCATTTTACTTTTGTTCCATTGTTGACAAGAGTTTTGTGTGATCCACAATCTCACTGGCACATATTTACTGCACCTGTCTTGCAATATTAATAATAATAATAAGCCACACATTGACAAGAAAAGCAGTAATGTGAATTGTTCCAAGATAATGATGCTCTTTTGTTAAGTTTGATTCATATCAATTTTTACAAAAGGAATCTCCCAGGTGGGCATTTTGTATGGCAATTAAGACACCACTTGGGATGTTCATGTCCTGTATCAGAATGCTTGGGTTCAAGTCCTGACTCCACTCCTGATTCTTGCTGTGGCATATCCTCAGAGGTAGCACACCAAGACCCAAACAACTGGATCCCTGCGACACGACACACATGAGATCCCCAGATTGAGTTCCAGGGTTCTAGCTTCAGCCTGACCTGGCCCCAGCTGATACAGGCATTAGGAGGATGAAACTGCATCAATGCCTTCCAAATAAGTTACACTTTAAAAAAAGGGTATCACATAAATATAATTTCCAGCATAAAGTGGTCCTAATGACTTTTTAAGGACTCCCCAATATGTAATCTGGAGGTCTATCCAATAAAAAAAGGCTCCACTTGAAGTTTCCTTGCAAGGACAAGGCATCAGGGAATGCTGTGATTTCCCCCTTTCCTCTCTCAACTGAGGATCCAAGTCTCAATCTCCAGCATTCCCAACAATACCTTCAATCTACACTTGAAAGGGAGCACCAACCTTGTCTGTTGTGCAGGTAACATGCTGTGGGGACCTAAAAGAGCTGAAGCTGGAAATTACCTAGGGAATACCAATCCAATACCTTCCTGTGCAGGGAAAATTTCCTTAATCTAGAGAAAGAATTGGGAAACAACATCCAGGAGAGGCACAGAACTCCCAACAGGCTTGATCAAAAGCAATCTTCACCAAGACACATGATCTTCAAGTTCTCTTCAATTAAACATAAGGAAAAGATCCTTAAATGTGCACATGAAAAAAATCAATTGACATGTAAAGGAACGCCAGTTAAGCCCACAGGAGATCTCTCACAGGAAACTCTACAGGCAAGAAGAGAATGGAGCGACATATGCCAGATTCTAAAAGAAAAAAATTGTCGGCCTAGGAGAACATATCCAGCAAGGCTCTCTTTTATCTTTGAAAATGAAATAAAATTCTTCCACACTAGAGAAAAGTTAAAAAAGAATGTGCCTCTTCCAAACCTGCCCTACAAAGGATACTTCAAGATGTTCTCTTGACAGAGAAGAGGAATAGCACCTACCAAAACCAAAGGCAAATGGGAAGAGCATCCCAGTAAAATGTCAACAGAAGACTAAACCAATGAACAACCCATTCCTAAAATGACAGGACCAAAGTACCACCCATACATATTAAACTCTGAATGTAAATGGCTTAAGCTAAATCAAATGTCATAGATTAGTAGACTGGATTAAAAAACAAAACCCATCTGTTTATTGTCTGGAGGAGACACACTTCAACAAAAATCAGCGGAAACTATATCACATGGGTTTTGTTTTCTGTTGGTTTCATCTCTTCAAAACGCTTTCTTCTGATTAAATCATTCAATGACTCCTAGATCATACAGTAGCTTCATTTTCTGCAAGAAGGTTCTTGATTTACATTTCTTCAGCGACACGTTAGTCATTTAGTAGCATGTTATTTAACTTCTTGGTGTTGTTAATTTCTTTTTTCTCCCTGATGTTGATTTTGTTTTGTGGCTCTTCATTTAAGGGGATGTATAGTAGCTGTGGAATGGAGACTGTCATATCTAGTGTCATGTCATTTAACTTCATGGCATTGCAAATTTCTATTTTTCTTTCTATTGTTGATTTTGTATTATGACTTTTCATTTAAGGGGATGTACAGTAGCTATGAAATGGAGACTAACATCCAGATGTGAGGATGCAGTGTGGTATGCATTTCTGCTTCCAGAAGAAGATGAACTCACAATGAAACTGTTTACTATATCTTGACAATAGGATTCTGGACTCTCTGCCATTGTCTACGTCCGCAATGATGGACATAAGACTGAGTATGAAGAACTATATGTTAGTAATGATATAGAGAAACTAGGTGGGGGGGAGGGAATTGGGGAGGGGATAAGGGAATATGGAACTGTATCATAAAATGATAACAAAATGCTTAAAAAAAGAAGAAGAAGAAGTTCCAAGCTCCTGACTTCAGCCTGGCCCAGCCCTGGCCACTGCAGCTATTGGGAAGTAAACCAGCAGATAGATGAGGGTTTTTCTTTGTGTCTGTCTCTGTCTCTCTCTCAGCCACATTTAGGGAGTAAAACAATGAATACAAGATCTGTGTGTGTGTGTGTGTGTGTGTGTGTGTGTCTCCTCTTCCATTGCTCTGCTAACAAACTGAACAATCCTTTTTTTTTAAAAAAAAAAAGATTTATTCATTTTATTACAGCCAGATATACACAGAGGAGGAGAGACAGAGAGGATGATTCGCTCCCCAAGTGAGCCGCAACGGGCCAATGTGCGCCAATCCAAAGCCGGGAACCTGGAACCTCCTCCGGGTCTCCCACGCTGGTGCAGGGTCCCAATGCATTGGGCCGTCCTCAACTGCTTTCCCAGGCCACAAGCAGAGAGCTGGATGGGAAGTGGAGCAGCCGGCATTAGAACCGGCGCCCATATGGGATCCCGGGGCTTTCAAGGCAAGGACTTTAGCCGCTAGGCCACGCCGCCGGGCCCGAACAAATCCTTTTAAAAAATGAAAAGCTATTCCTCCAATTCCTGGAGACAGAAAGTAAAGTAGACTTTATCTGAGGCCAGGAGGAGGGCCAGGAAGGAGTTTATGCTTTATGAGTACATAATTTCAGTTTGACAAAGCTCTGGAGATGGGTAATGCTGATGCGGGTACCACACTGTAAGAGAACTTAATGCCATGGAACTGCATACTTAACGTATTTAAATGGTAATTGTTCTTTTACATTTTGCCATAACTAAAATATAACTCATGTAATGTTTTAAAAATAAAAATAGATCATTATGACTTCTGGGAAAGATATGAATAGCAGGTAGAAAAAGGCACATAGCACATAGAAACCACCCTTGTGGCTGAATACTCTGCATCTATGATCTCCTGTCTCTCTTCATTATACTATGCAGATATAACTTTATAAAGCTCTTTCAGCCCCTGTGCAGGTGTTGGGTCAAAATGTTTAAATGCCGAACTGTCAAAGTCTTAACAAGTTAGGAAGCAGTCTCCTGATTTCCAGTTACTACTGATGAACACAAAAATGACATCCAATTCCTAAGGGTCCAGAGAAATGCAACCCACAGCTGCCCCCAGGATGCCACCCAGAGCCTGCCAGCCCTTGCTGTGTGGAAACATGTTCAGTGTATCTGAACTAAATCCCTCTGATTACACTTGAAGTCCATATCCTCTTGTTTAGCCTCAAGTTGAAGGACAGCTGGCTTCCGTCCCCCACAAAATAAGACACTCTACATGCCAAGACCTCTGTGAAGTCCTCTTCTTCAGGCTAAACAGGCTCAATTAATTTAAGCTTTTCTTCCAGAAAATATCTCTTTAAATGCTTAAGACTCTCATTTAAATTGTTCAGAACTGGACACAGTCCTCTCTGAAGAATAGGAAGAAAAGCATGTAGATTGGGATAAAGGAAACATAATTAGAATTGGAGAGCCAGCTCTCATGTCAAATTTTTCCAGTTTCATCATCAACACCATTAACACGAGTTTTCCTTTCCTTACCTTTTTTTTCTTTTTCTTTTTTGAAGCCACCACCTTTTAAAATGAATTAACAAATACACAATAGTTATGAATTTCAGATGATCACAGATAATTGCACTATAAAATTCACCAAATACTGTTTATCTTCCAGAATCAACAAGGGGGAAGCAGAGAAAATGGCAAATGCTACTGATTTCACCTGTAACAATGGTTTCACTATCCCATTTCAGCGGCAAATGAAGAACTAGTCATCTAAATAACAATGATCAAATTACAAAGAGCAATGACAATTATTTAGGAGTCTACATTTGAACAGACTCATATGACACAGGGAATGTGTAATGGTCACACAATAGTCTCTATAAAAGCACACGATCGCAGTAGCATGGAAATGTAGGTGTGATCCTGCCATCTTATGAGAAAAGCATCCTCAGACACCATATTAATTTATTTTCTGAACATTTTACAGTTTGTTACTTGCTGTTTCATGCATTGGACTATATATGTGCTAGAAGAAGAGCCATTGTTGAACTTCATGGTTTCAGAACTGCTCGCACTCTTAAATCACTGAGAACATTAAGGTTGTTTAATTCACATGGGTATATCTAGTGATATCTACCACATTGTAAATGCAAATAGAACTTCTGAAACATTCATTCATTTAAAGCTAAAAACATATACATGTTGATGCACATAAGACATTAAAAATACAGCTGTTTCCCAACACGAAAAATATAGTGAGAAGAGTGGTATTATATTTTATATTTTTATAACTCCCTTCAGTGTCTTGTTTAACAGAAGACAGCTACTTCAAATACCTGCTGCTGCTGCTGCCTTCGGTCTGTTACGTCACACGGCACACAGCCTCTGGAAATCTATACTCCACACTCAAACTTATTCTCTGTACTTTTTAGATGAGAATTTGAAAAACAAAAATGCCTCAACATTATTATGATAGTTTCTTTCATTTTGTATATCCTTCCAAAAGACCTTGAGAGCTCTCAGACCACATTTTGAGAACCAATGTCTGTAAAAGTTGTAGCAATTGAAGTTTTTATCTAGGAAGCTAAAATTAGTGAAGAAAATACCTGTGGATTCTGGGGATCACTTTGGTGAAATAGCAAGTTATACCTCTCTGTGAAATAGCCTGCACTTCAAATCATGTTGATCAGACCAGATCAAAAGCAGTAAATCTAAGATGTTACCAAGCACAATGCAAGCATTATTCTTCATTTCACCTTGAAAGTTGGTACCCCTTAAGGCATACAGCCCAGACTCCCTTCAGCTTCCTGTATGTTTTCCATCCTTTGCTTTTCCCAGAAACACAAATGGGTGTACCGTACTGCGCATGTCAAGGAAAGACCAGACTCAGGAAGCTCACACAACTCGATCTTCTATTCTGAAACCAAAACCCTATGCTCCCATAGAAGGCTGCAAATATTAACCAAAACATTAACCTTGTCATAGAGACAATGAAGCATGTCACTATACTAAAGCCCTACATAATTAATAATCATTTCAACACTCAATGCTTAGTTGAGGACCTGTAGAAAACACATTTTCCTGGGCCTAGCAGCTAAAGTCCTCGCCTTGAAAGCACCGGGATTCCATATGGCACCAGTTCTAATCCCAGCAGCTCCACTTCCCATCCAGCTCCCTGCTTGTGGCCTGGGAAAGCAGTCGAGGATGGCCCAAAGCCTTGGGACCCTGCACCCATGTGGGAGACCTGAAAGAAGCTCCTGGCTCCTGGCTTTGGATCGGCGCAGCACCAGCCATCATGGTCACTTGGGGAGTGACTCATCAGACAGAAGATCTTCCTCTCTGTCTCTCCTGCTCTCTATATATCTGACTTTCCAATAAAAAAATAAATAAATCAAGAAAAGAAAGAAAATACATTTTCCCATTTTATCCTTTTCTATTATCCCTTCTTACTAATCCATTAGGAGATATGTGTGTCCTGGGTGTGGGTAGTATATCATCTTCTAGAAAAATGAGAAAAAATGTCATTAATTCCACTATCACTCATACAAAAAGGTAGCTATTTACTACTTGAGAAATATTTTATTTAGCTATTGCTGACTTATACAAAATATTTCAAACCAAAAAGGGGTTAATTGGCCCAATCCAGGGACTAAATTTCTGTGAACAAAGCCATATTCTTTTTGGAGGATGGCAGAACAATTACTGCGAAATTAAATTGGAATATATGCTTACGTATTGATCTTTCACCCTTTGTAACTGGAAGGAGAATACTGGTTGGCTCTATCTTATATTGGAACATGTATTATAACCAAATGTGGTTTGTAAGTACAAAAGCAACAATTGGCTTTTTTTTTTTTTTTTAATAAAAGGAGCCCTAGGGCTTCGCCTTTGGATAAGATATCAGTAGGGACTTTTTTTTTTTTTTTTTACATTCAGTAAACTACTCAAATAGCAAGTGTCAAGGTATTGTATATCCACCCAGTTGGTAAAATAAGTCAGTTAATTTGGCAGGTAAGTATTAAGTAATCATGCTGTCAGAATCGGGTGAGTATCAAAGGGAGAAAGACAAAGACAGAACAAAAGAGGAAAAATAAAATAAGTAGCAGATTATCAAATAAGTAAATAAAAATGAGAACTTCTCAATGCTCCATTGTATCCCTTATAAAGCAGCTCAGCCCTGCAGACTTTTCTCCTCTTGCTTAGGAGTCAGGAAAGCAGTGTGGGTGTGAGGAAACTATGGGCTGACTGCTTGCAAATGCTGCTCTTGGGAGGTGTTTTCAGAGGTTTTAGAGAAGAAAGGCCTGGTCCCTTTAAGAATTAAAAGCTGGTCTCTGGCAGGCTTGGAGTTGCAGAAGGCAAAGCAGCCCTGTTCTCCATACATCAGCTTTTCCCCTGAAGGAGGGAGCTGAATTAGAAGCAAAGCTGCCAGGAGAAGCCTGAATAGAGACCATTTAAGCAGATTTTATTCAAGCCCAGGGAAACTCATGCAACTTGGTCTTTTCCCACTTCTTACAACAGAAAATATATGTGAGCCTGCATTGAAAGCTGCCCTGGCTCCAGGAGGCCCAGGAGACCCAGGAGGCAGCCCCAGTGATCCGGGAAACTCCTGAGCAGCTCGCACCTGGCCCGGAACATTCTAGGCTCCTGAGACATGTTGGTGTCACAAAAGGCAAGGGGATGCCTTCAGAAACGTGCACTTTTAGCTGCTCCCTTTTTGTAGTTGTTCTGCAAGAAAGGATGATTCCAAGCTTTCTTTTCTGAGATTAAAGCCAAGTCCCTTTTTATAAAAGGACTAGAGAATCCAAATAGAACCACACAGCACAACTTGATTGTTGAGATTAATGTAAGTCCCTTAAGCTACAAGGTAAGGAAACTAAGCTGCAAACACATTGACAGATTTTACCTAAGGAGGCCCAACTCATTAATAGCAGAGCTAAAAATAACACAGGATCCATGGGTGGGCTTCAGGTAATCCAAAACAACTCCTAAAAATGTTTATGTAAAATTTGCACGCACTGTATCTGTGTAGAAGAGCAACCCATTTTGCAACTTGACTTTTCAAGGAGGTCTGTGGCCTCTGCCATGTCAAGAACCAGTCTCAAACAGAGAATCATTAGGGAGTCACAGGGGCCATTTAATGGCATTGCTCCTGTGATCTGAGAGGTTAAGATTCAATCTGAGTTCAGAAAGTTCCTAGGCTGGCTAGTGTTGTGACACAGTAGGCTAAGCTGCTGCTTGCAACCCCCAGCATCAGAGCATCAGTTAGAGCCTCAGCATCTCTGCTCGCATCCAACTTCCTGCTAATGTGCCTGGGAGGCAGTAGATGGTGATGCAAGTACTTATTGGGTCCCTGCCACCCATGTGGAGGTTCGTGGCTCCAGAAGGCAAAATCGATCTATCAATGTCTCCCCACCCCTCAAAAAAATTTTTTTATTTTGTTCTATGACATAGTTTCATAGGCTCTGGGATTCCCCCATGGTGGGTGCCTCCACCTTGTTGCAGTAGTACAGTTCAAATCCAGTCATGTTTCCTTCATTCAAAGCATGTACCATGCATAGAGTCCAGCCTCTTACTGTCAGATAAATTCAACAGTTTTCTTGGGAGACCATCCCTGGTCTGAAAGTAGAGCTGGCAGAATATCATCCCGTCCAATGAAAAGCCATAACATAACAACAACAATTTACAACATCGTGGAATTAATTGACATGGTATTGAGTGACCAATATGTTAGAAAATACAAGTTCTTAATCACATCCTCTGACTACTTCATTGACATTTCAATTTTAGTTTATATACAACTGGCTGCTATACACCTTAAAATTATTATAGGGTACAATTCAGGTGTCTCATGTCTATTTTCATTTTTGTATTTAGCTGTTTATAGTATTGAAGCATAATTTTTACTGAATTTGGCAGATTTTAGGATAGTCCAATCTGGCTTGTAACTCTAACTAGGCATATGTTAAAATTGAGGCGCGAAACAGTTTTAGGAGGGGTGTGCAGAGAAATTTTCTATACCTTAGTGAGGAGTAACTAATTTTTGTGTCCTGCCTAGTAAGGTTATGTGAGTCCAAGCTGTCTGTTTCCTGTCTGGTTCTGAGCTTTCCTTATTGATCTCTATCTAATCTAATTTTTTTTTTGGGGGGGGCGCCTTCTGGAGCAGCCCTGCTGGTCATTGCAAGAGAGGGTGGGGATCCAAAGTTGGAACTAAGTAAGGACCAGAGAAAGCTCCTCTCCCAAGTCCCAAAGGAAGTTTACTGTTCTGTTTCTGTAGACCGCTCAGGGTTCCTGGCTGTTGTTCCAATGACCTTGGATCCTGTGAGGAAGGATTTGGGCTTCTTCCATCCCGTGTGGTAGATCCAGATGGGGGTGGATGACCTCAGGGTTCTCGGCCTCCAAAGGCACTCCAATTCCCTGTGGTCTCCTTGGCAGTTGGGGTGTAGTCCTTGGTGCCCGTACTGATAGTCCTTGGTGAGGATCTGGGAGTCTCCAGGGTTGGGATACAAGCCTCTTCCTGTCCACCTGCTCCACTCTGGGGTCCCCCCGCTGCTCTGTGCATATGGCCTCCTGTTAAGAGGTTGTCAGGATCACTCTTGATTTCCCCGTATATCTTTATAGTTTTTGCTACTGTCTAATGCTGATTTGAGTTTGTTACCTGTTATGTTCTTGATGGGTTATACTTCACGTTTTCCTCACACATTCTGAGAAGGTGGAAGATTTCTTGGCTCCAGAATGCAAAATCGATCAATATCTCCCCACCCCTTAAAATTTTTTTAAGTTAAAAAAAAAGTTCCTCTCTGAGACCTGAACAGACAGAGGCAACAGCACATCAACAGATAGCCAGGTTTGAATTGCTTCTGTTTTTTTCCCTCTTCTTCTCTCCCTTCCTACTCCCGAGCCCTGGGAGAGACTCCAGCCAGTTAGACCATGCCTACCAAGACTGGGGTTGGTTCTTTCCCACCGAACCCACTCAGGTTACCACAGCGATCTCTTCTAGAAGCACCCTCATAGACACAGCCAGAAACAGGCTTTCACCAGTTTTCTAGGGCTTCCTTAACTCTTTCAAACAAATGAAATAAATCTTTTTTCAGAATACAGACCAAATTGCAACACAAAAGCTAATGTGACCTCCAGCATTTGTCTTACTGTAAACAATGGTCCCCAACATGGCACTGTGAATTTTTAAGAATAAAGACTGAAATACTATTTACCTCAGGCTCTGAGAACATAAATACACACAAAAACATACACACATACACACTGCTAGAACTACTACAGAGAACAATCTGAAAGAATTTAATCACTACCTGATAGTCCAACAATTCCACTTAATGAGAATATATCACAAAGAATTTCATATACAATGCAAAAGTAGATATGTATTTACTTAAGCCATCTTACACTGCTTCCTCGGCCATCAGAAGGGAGCTAGATAAGAAGTGCCAGCAGCTAAAACTCAAATTGGTGCCAATACAGGATGTCAGCACTATAGGCAGCAGCTTTACCCACTGTACCACAACACCAGCCAAAGGACATATTTGCAAGAAGTATTATTCGTGGTAAAGGAATTTGGCACAATCTAAGCCTCTATCCAAGGGAACAGTGAAAAAATTAAAGTAATAACAGCTACACACACTGCAGCATTAGCATGCAATAGTTAGAAGCAATAAAGCAGATGGACTCAGAATGACATGGACACATATTAAAGACATGGTCCTAAATGGAAACAAAAACTATTAAGAAATAGTTCTTTGGGCCCGGTGTTGTAGCCTAGCAGCTAAAGTCCTCGCCTTGCATGGGTTGGGATTCCCATATGGGAGCCATTTCTAATCCCGGCAGCTCCACTTCCCATCCAGTTCCCTGGTTGTAGCCTGGGAAAGCAGTCAAGGACAGCCCAAAGCCTTGGGACCCTGTACATCTGTGGGAGACCCAGAAGAAGCTCCTGGCTCCGGATTGGCTCAGCTCCAGCCGTTGTGGCCACTTGGGGAGTGAACCAGCAGATAAAAGATCTACCTCTCTCTGCTCTGCTCTGTGTATCTGACTTTCCAATAAAAATAAATCTTTAAAAAAAATTCATTATTTAGAAAAAGCTGTTAATGCAATTTAAAAACTATGACCACAATTTACACATATGGCAAGAAGCCATAAAACTTTGAGATATGAATAAAAGTATATCAAACAATTAATGGAAAAATGAAATTGAAAGATAAGTTTATTTCAGTGCAAGAAAACACTTAATTTTATTTTATTTTTAACGTTATCTACATAGTTGACCAGGTTGCATGCCCATGAGGACGACTATTAGGGTATGGATGGAGGGTCCAGGCATGGGAGAAGGTGAGTTGCACAAATGCTTCCAATTTTTCTTCCATTTTCTCCTACATCTCAGGGGAGGGGTAGGAATCACTCCCAGCCAAAAAAAGTTTTTTAAACTCATACATACATGGCCTCTACAAAAAGTTCATGAGAAATACACATTATGAAAAAAAATGCATGGTTTTGAAAAATTTTGCACCAAAATAAACTTATCTTTTTAATTCCATTCATCCATGAACTTTTTGAAGCACCTTTGTATCAAGCACACCAAAATCCTGTCCGTGGAGCAAAGAGAAAGACACTGAAGATCATCGTAAAAGGTAAAGAAGGAATTAGAGAATAGTAAGAAGCAAAGGGAAGGATAAAGGGAGAGACAGAAGGAAGGAGAGAGGAGAGTCTTCGTGTTTTTTTTTTTTTTAAGATTTATTTATTTTATTACAAAGTCAGAGAGGAGGAGAGACAGAGAGGAAGATCTTCCATCCGATGTTTCACTCCCCAAGTGAGCCGCAATGGCTGGTGCGTGCCGATCCAAAGCCGGGAACCAGGAACTTCCTCCAGGTCTCCCACGCGGGTGCAGGGTCCCAAAGCCTTGGGCCGTCCTCGACTGCTTTCCCAGGCACAAGCAGGGAGCTGGATGGGAGGTGGAGCTGCTGGGATTAGAACCGACACCCATATGGGATCCCGGGGTGTTCAAGGAGAGGACTTAGGCTGCTAGGCCACGCCGCCGGGCCCTGAGTCTTCGTGTTTTGATGATGATGGAGTGTTCTGGACTGTGGCCGACAGCTCAATCCAATGAAATAGACAAACGGTGCTGGCACATGGCTGCCTAAGACCTTTGTTTGGTACAATACGCTTGGATCATTATAAAGCCAAATAAGAACTATAGGAGTATACTATTTTTTCAAATAAACGACCTCCCCTGTTAGTTACACTGCTCATTTGATCTTCTTCCATTATAAACATCCTGATTCAGAGAAATGCAAAGGGAGTCTAGAAAGCAAACCCAAGTGGAGGGGATTACTAATTTTAATATTAACCTATTAATGTTCGTTGAACCAAACAGTGAGAGAGACAATGCAAACCATGGTGCATATTTTAACTTAAAATAAACCAATTACCAATATTTGAATATTTGTGCCATTATTTATTCATCACGGACATACAAAAAAATTCAGTAAAACACTCAAATATCAAGTGTCAAGGTATTGTATATCCACCCAGTTGGTAAAATAAATCAGTTAATTTGGCAGGTAAGTATTAAGTAATCACGCTGTCAAGTTCAGGGGAGTATCTAACAGAGAAAGACAAAGACTTAACAAGGGGAGGGGGGAGACTTACAAAGAAAGGGGCCAAAAATAGGCAGGAGGAAAAATAAATACAGTATGACAGGTTCAACAGTGGGATGGATGTCTTGATTCCATGACAGAAATATTATCCTAGGAATAAGGACAGGCACTTCAAAGTGCTCCCAAGGGAGCTGAGTGTTTTTGTCCATCAGCTAAAAGCTGCTAATAAAGGTGGATTGTGGGTAAGACAGTCTTTCAATGTCAACACTTCTCATCTTCTATCTCAATATTTTGGCTGCCCTACAACACACTGGGAAGCATACATAACACATTTACTGACACGGGCCTGTATTCAGATTTTCTGATTAAATTGGCTCAAGGTTGGCAAAATGTGAGGGTAAAAGGTCAGATAGCATTTCTGGCTTTGTGGCAAATAATAAAAAGATGTTCCCTCCTGTTTGAATAGTCATTATTTTCTCAAACCAAGTTTTCCTCTTAGTATCGTACTGTGTCTTTTGTCTTTTTTAAAGATTTATTTATTTTTATATCAAAGGCAGATCAGATTTATGGAGAGACGAAGAGACAGAGAGAAAGGTCTTTCATGCACTGCTTCACTTCCCAAATGGGTGCAATGGTTGGAGCTGAGCTGATCCAAAGCCAGGAGCCAGGAGCTTATCCTGGGTCTCCTACATGTGTGCAGGGTCCCAAGGCTTTCAGCCATCCTCAACTGCTTTCCCAGGCCACAGACAGGGATTTGGAGGGAAAATGAAGCAGCTGGGACATGAACAGATGCCTATATGGGATTCTGGAAGATGCAATGTGAAGATTCAGCCACTAGGCTATCGTGCTGAGCCCATTAGCAGAAGTTTTTAGGGACAACTGGTATGTATCAGATAAATGCTGTTCTGTAGCCTGAGTTCCATGGATTTACAGCAGATCTAAATCAGGCTCAGACCCTTTGTGTCTAGCAGAGTCAACCAACCATCACACCCATTTACAGGATGAAGGAGTGTCTTTGTTAGTTATTTACAATACTGAAGTTATGGGGCAGAAATTGACCCTAGTGGTTAAAATGGTTCCATCTCAATCTATCCCTCCTATCAAAATAAAGTTGCTGACTTATTTTCAATATTGGGAGTATTTCTTATTGCAGGTAAAGCTTACTACCATATCTTCCAAATTCATTGTTAACAGGTTACCCTTTAACTTACCAACCACATAATTTTATAAAGGCATAGGGTGTTTTTCATCTTCACTAGTAACATACAACCAACCAAAGAGAAATACTCTTATCAAAATATTCAATGCTATGTCAGTTCAGTTGAAAACAGCATTCGATGATATCTCCTTATCATTGAAATCCACAGAAATATCTCTGGCAGTCATTTCATATGTGGTAGTTTAAATTTTTCTCTTTTTGAACCCATACGGAAAGAAAAGCTCGCCAATAGTGCTGTGAACAATGAGTGAAGACACTGTCTCTCATCCCATGACATAACAGTAGCTTGAATCCCAGCTGCTCTGCTTCCAATTCACTTTTCTGCTAATGTTCCTGGGAAGGCAGAAGACAATGTCCCAAGTGCTTGGGCTGCTGCCACCTCTGCGGGAGATCCTGGTACATTTTTGGTTACTGATTTCAACCATGTTTCACACCTGGCTGCTGTGGCCATTAGGACAATGAATCAGTAGGTGTAAGATCTCCCTCTTTATTTGTCTGTCTCCGTCACCATGCAAATCAAACAATTTTTTAAAAAATGGAAGTTGAGAGAATCAAGAAGGCAGAATGGGGTAAGGATACATTTAAACAGATGGAGAAATATTAGCCAGTGTGAGGCAGAGAGGGCACATTCCAGGAAATGGAAGAGGACAGAACAACAGCACAGGGGTACCCAGAGACTGACAGACACAGGAAAGCAACGGACACAATGGTGTGGTATTGCAATGACTGATACCCCAGCAGCATTCAGCAAGCAGCAATCTGAATTGCACCAGCAACCAGAACTCCATCAGCAACAAGGTGGGAAGGGTTGTTCACCGGGAGCTCAAGAGGTGAACCCAGACAAAGAACAGATCATCCTGCTGGTCTGTTTGATTTGACAAGGAGCAGAGAAAAAGCATCAAGTCCCAGATGAGCAATGCGTGAAGAGGGTGGATTTCAAAGCCCAGTCAGCCCCCGAGAGCCAAATTGGACACCATTTTGTTTAAGGAGGTAAAGGCAAGGGAAAGGAATGTGCATACACGGAGCTGGGAGTGAACTCATTTCTGGCTCAGTGAACTGCAACAACGTGGCATCCTACAGGTTCCACCCAGGACAGGTCCAGGTAGCCCTCACACCTGACAGCCATCAGATCAAGAACTCTAGCAGGGGCATATCAGGCACCATTTTGTATGGTGTGGCGATGGCTTTATGACTGCAGGGACAATAGTGAGTGTACTTGCACTGAGCTGGGAGCGAACTCACTGAGCTCAGTGCACTGAACTAGTCCACACACAAAAAAATATCAACTTTGGCATTGTACAGGTCAAAATAGGTCCGTGTGACCCTCAGACCTTATGGCCAACAGGTTCCAGCAAGATCAGCATCACCAACAACTTAGGTATATAGGACACCTGGTGTCTCCCTAATCCTGGGACCTGCTCCAACCGCAAGTGGGAGAAAGGTTGTACAGACAATGGGGCAGCCTCAGCACGATATCACAGGCATTGGAGACTGGTGATCTAGGAGCTGGGGCTACGGAGACCATGGTGAAAATCTAACATAAGAACCAAGACCTGGAACTCGCTGGGGAGAGTAGCACAAGTGACTGCAAACAAAAGCCATGAACCAACTGCAATAAGTAAAATCGCATTGTAGACCTGTGGGTGACACAGCTTAGAAACCTGCCCCAAGGAGAAGAACCTGATAACCAGAAGTACAATGACCAAGAACAAAAGAAGAGACAAAGGCACAATGAATATTACTGAAGACTCCCCTGCAGAGGAGCAAAACCCTATGCCAACCTCAGAGTTAACTGAGGAAGACATCGAGAAAATGGGGGACACAGAATCCATAAGACTCATTTTAAAGATTTTGATAAAAAATGAGAAGCACGTATAGCAGGAGTTCAAAGAATTTAATGAATGTCACACAGGAAATGAATCAAATGAAAGCTGATATACCAGAAATTAAGAATGCAGTGGAACAAACTAAAAGTATGGTAGAGAGTCTCCAAAACAGAATAGAGGAGGCAGAAGAATGAATCTCAGAATTGGAAGATATTTTCCTGTCACCAGGAAGAAGCAAGCAAAAAGCTGGAAGCAGAGCTAGCTCAAGCCAAAAAAAGTTTTCAAAAATTGAAAGACACTATTAAGAGGCCACATATAAGAGTTATGGGAGTCCCAGAAGGTGCAGAAACAGAAGCTGGGATTGAAGGTGTATTCAATGAAATAATAAGGGAAAGTTTCCCTAATCTAGAGAAAGAATTGGGAAACAACATCCAGGAGAGGCACAGAACTCCCAACAGGCTTGACCAAAAGCAATCTTCACCACGACACATGATCATCAAGCTCTCTTCAATAGAACTAAAGGAAAAGATCCTGAAATGTGCACGTGAAAAAAAAAAATCAATTGACATGTAAAGGAATGCCAATTAAACTCACAGGAGATCTCTCACAGGAAACTCTACAGGCAAGAAGAGAATGGAACGACATATGCCAGATTCTAAAGGCAAAAAAATTGTCAGCGCAGAATAACATACCCAGCAAAGCTTTCCTTTGTCTTTGAAAATGAAATAAAATTCTTCCACAGTAAAGAAAACTTACAAGAATATGCCTCTTCAAAACCTGCCTTACAAATAGTACTTAAAGATGTAGAGGAATAATGCCCACCAAAACCAAAGGCAAATGTGAAGAACATCCTAGTAAAATAACAACAGAAGACTAAATCAAAGAACAACCCATTGTTAAAATGACAAGATCAAATTACCACCCATTCATATTAACCCTGAATGTAAAAATAGCTTAAACTCGTCAATCAAATGTCATAGATTAGTAGACTGGATTAAAAACAAAATCCACCTATTTGTTGCCTAAGGAGACATCTCACCAACAAGGATCAGCGGAAACTATATCTAATGGCTTCGGGGTTTTTTTTTTTAGTTCATTTCTTCAAAACACTTTCTCATTAAATTCTTCAATGACTCAGATCATACAGTAGCATCATTTTCTTCAAGAAGATTCTTGATTTTCTTTTTCATTTCTTCAGCAACACATTAGTCATTCAGTAGCATGTTATTTAACTTCTTGGCATTGTTAATTTTATTTAACTTCTTGGCATTGTTAATTTCTTTTTTCTTCCCATTGTTGATTTTGCCTTGTGGCTTTTCATTTAAGGGAGTGTATAGTAACTGTGTAATGGAGACTATCATATCCAGATGTGAGGATACAATGCAGTATGCATCTCTACTTCCAAACTAAAAATGAACTCCCAATTAAACTGTTTATTATATCTTGACAATAGGATGCTGGACTCTTTGCCATTGTCCATGCCCACAATGATGGACATATGACTGTTTATGAAGATGTATACTTTAGTAATAATATAGGGGAACCCAGTGAGGGGGGAGTTTAGGGAGCAGGCATAAAATCTCATAAAATAATAATGATAATAATAATGATAACAAAAAGAAATTTTTAAAAAAGGAAAGTTGACCTGAATTTTGTTTTTGAAGCACTTTGACACACTCAGTTGTTTCAAATGGTTTAGAAACCCCCACACTGCAGCTTGCCAGGTTTCTGTTGACCTCCCTCAACACATGAAAAACAGAGCTGTTAAGTCAGCCTTGAAGTGAGTATGTGGTGTAAAGATACTATGTGTGACTGGACAATCAAAGCACGAGCAAAAAAAAAATGAATAAAAGGTAGGATTAAAGCTGTCAATTAAACTGCTGAATTGATGACACTGGAAGTGGAGCAGAGAAGGCAAATGGTGATGATTTTTCAGAGCCTTAAGTCCCTCTGTTCCTCATAATACTGAGCTGTCAGCATATTTCTCAATCTCTGAATCGGCCCTCTTCTCTCCCTTTTCTGCCTCTCTGTTTCTTTTATACAAGATTGAATAATGTTGAGCTGCTTTCACCCTAAGAAGCTGTGAATTGCTGGGTTCTGTTTAGCTCCTGGTATAATTGGAAACAATTGAATTTGAATAGCAATTTGGTTTTCACATCTTTTATTTATTAACGTTCTTCAAAATATAGGAAGTAAAGGGGTAAAACAGTTCTACATAATACATAGAATGTCAAGAATAGAAATGAAGACAAAGAAAAATAGAAATTGAATCAAAATTTAAGTTTAGTTTTATCCAGAGAGTTTCTGTTTGTGGCAGATATGTTTTTCATCTGAACATTGATCCAAGAATAGTATTCTTATGACATTTGTCCATTTAATAATCAGATCTAGTGATCATGTAATCCATGTTCAGAAAGAAGTGTTTGGCTTTGGCCTACCTTTAAAATGTAAGGAAGTAAAGGATTGTACATTATGACTTCCTGAAGTTCCTACGTAAATGGTGGGGCCTATGCATGCGTGAATCTAATATTTGCTCTGTTCCTGGCACTCACAGATGTGTTCAGTTTATTTTGAGTGTGCTTTTCTGTATTTAAGTCATACTTCAATAGAAAGGGCAATTATTCGAAGTAAAACTAGGGAACAAAAATTAATCCCTGCTCATTTTCTCCCCTAGTATTTGGCAGTAAAGATGCTTGCAAGTTAGCTACACAGTGGTCAAAAAAAGAAGATAATTCCCTACCCCCCAAAATCCTTTAGAATTAGAAAATCCTTCCCACACTACTCAGTTCCCTTGTGCGTACAAAGGATGGCAGCAGTGGTGTATGGTACTATCCAGGGCCCGCCTAATCCTTGCTATCTCTGCCCAGGCTGGGAAGCTCTGGGGTGCCTCTTGCCTTGTGGTCATGACATCTGCAAACCTGATCACTCTTCTTGTTGGTTCAGGAGTCAGTCTCTAGGCAAAGTACAAGGGATCAAATTCTAGCCCCACCATTTCACAGCTATGCAAACTTGGGCAATATTTAACTCATCATACCTCAGTTTTGTCGTGTATAAAATTGGAATAATAAAAATACCTGCATCAGATCATGGCAAAAATTTAGTTGCTGGCAGCCAGGAAGTGCTCCATACATATTAATTATTAACATAAATGCCATGGTAATTGTTAAACTATGAGACATGAATAACCGAAAGAAGAATAGCACTTAATTCTGCCTAAATTGCCTTTTTCAGAAAAACAGAAAGCAGGGGTAGGTGGCCAGTGGTTAAAACACCACTTGGCACACCTGCATTTCACGTCAGAGTGCCAGATTTGAGTCTTAGCTCCTCTACTTCCAGTTGGACTTCCTACTAGTATGCACCTGGGAGCGGCAGGTGATTCTTCAACTTCGTGGGTCCCTGCCAGTCCGTGGAAGACACAGACTGAATTCTGGTCTCCTGGCTTCGGCCTGCCATGCCTCTGGCCACTACAGGCAACTGAAGAAGGAACCAGCAGATGGAAGCTCTGTCTATCTCTCCATATCTCTCCGTGCCTTTTAATAAAAAATGAGAATAATTTTTTAAATAAATGGCTGAAGTAGTTATGGCGAAAGTATAGTGATGTTTTCAACCTAAAGTATACCAATAAACAAGCTGAACTGATGAATGAACAGTAAGACAAATATCAGATATAATAAGTATACTTAAATGCTCATTGGAAAATGTAGTGGATGGATGAGTATTCATGAAATAATTATTCAATTTTTCTATATATAAATGTTGGAATAACAAAAAAAACGGAAAAGCAAATGCCATAAATATTTCAGTTCTGCATAATTATTATGTGTAAGGGGAGATTCCATACTGTACAACTTCAACTTAATTATAAACACCTAATTATGGATTTGTTCTTTCTGCTCCAGTTTGCAGGTTTCCTTTCTAAGTTTGAAAAAGCCTTTACTTTCACCCTAATTTCTTCTATCTTGTTAGATGTTCCAATGAATGCTTCTTTCTCATTTTGTTTATAAGCAATTTCATGTTCAAAGCTTTCTCACACAAAGCGATAAGAACCGTGAAGCCCACCCTGGCTGGTTTTACTCTAAGAAAATTAGAGAAGGAATGTAGGGACCCTTTTCTTTTAATAGTATGATGGCCATGATCCAATTATCTCTGAGATCTAAGTTATTTATATTTTAACCATCCTTTAAATTAGACAAATTCTAAGGCTATTTAATTGCAAGAATGCGTTAATTCTCCATAGAGAAATGTGGTTTTCTTTGTTCAAAATTCTACTCATTGTCTGTTATCCCTTTTTGTAAAGAGCTTCTTGTTTGGCTCATTATTGTCTGGACCAACAAAAGCAGGGAAATCTCCGGCAGGCACAGTTGGCCAGCCTCCTCCATAGCCCTCCCCCAGTGTCTTTTCAGCTCACCAGCATAAGACTATGTACAGGTCCAAAACTGAAATGGATGCATTGTGGGGCCAGTGTTGTGTAGCACTGCAGCAGGTTAAGGCACTGTTTTGCAATGCCAGCACTCCCTATGAGCACCAGTTCAAATCCTCAAGGCTCTACTTCTGATTCAATTTCTTGTTAATGCACCTGGGAAGGCAGTGGAAAATGGCCCAAGTACATGGCGCTCCACTAACCCTTGTGGAGGGAGTTGCAAGCTCCTGGCTTCAGCCTGGCCCAGCCACAATTGATAGAAGATCAACCAGTATCTGTCTCCCTCCCTCCAACTCTACCTTTCAAATAAATAAATAAACCTTGTTAAATTCTTATTTATATAAACAGAACATATTTCATATATTTCATAGATTGGTATCTAAGAAGAAAACCATACTTCCTTCCTTCCTCAGTTCCCCCTTTGGGGTAGCTCAAGGGAGTAACACTTGGATTCTCATTTCTCCTGGTGAAAATGAATTGAAAGCCAAAAAATACATAATAATGTATATCACTTTATAGATGCTGTAGCTATAGTAAAACACATCCACAGATTATCTGACTATCCTACCATTAACAGACAGGTTCTAGGGGTAGGTATTTGCCCTAGAAGTTAAGAAGGTGGTTAGGAATGTACCCTGTCCCATATCAGAGGGCGCGGGTTCAACTCTCCCCTCTGGTTGCTGATTCCTGCTAATGCAGACCACATGAGCAGAAGTGATAACTCAAATAACTGGGCTCCTGCCGCTCTCATGGGAGTCCTGGATTGTGGTTGGGGTGGACATTTGGAAAGCAAACCAGTGGATTAGAATGCTCATCTGCTCTCTACCACAAGCCATCACTGCCTCTCAATCTAAGAGGAGGAGGAAGAGGAAGCAGGATCTAAGTGTCAAATGTGAAAGGAGGGCTGAGAAAAATGCATCTCTGGTTTTTCCAACACCAATAATGAGAAATCTTCGAGAGAAAATGTTGAGAATAGTTTTTATATAGTCAGCCAGAAGATTCTGCCACAAATATCTTCATAAGAAATAGAAAATCAAATTGCTTACTGGTAAAGGATGGAGAAGTACACAGATTTATTTTGCTAACTGCCTACCAGATGATATTTTGAGGGCTAGTAATTTATCAACACATGAGAACAATTAGTAGTCACTGAAATAAAATAATTTAGTATAAATAAAATCCACATTCAGTTTTTCACTTCACATAATTCTTGACTGTTTTTAGCATGATGTTTTGATAGCAATGCCTCTCCCTAGCTATAATTATTTTTACAGTTTTGTCTTGCTTTTGTCTGCTTTGAGGCACAACATACATACGCACATAGAATGTGCTCTGCTTTCAAGCATGCAGATCAACACATCTGGATATTTTTACACACCTGGGTTACCACCACCAAACTACAACCTACAATATCTTCAACCCCCAAAAGGTTCAGTCATGCCACTCTCAGTCCATACTCACCATTGAAGATAGCCTGCCTCCTCCTTTCCATGATCGTCATTTGGGTTTGCCCGTTCTTGTCCTCCCTAACAATGAATCATAAAACCTGTGCTCTTTTAGGATTAGTCTCTTCCATATCTGTAATAATATGTACTTGGCTTTCTTGTTTAATTTTTTTGGCTTAGTGCTTCATTATATTCATACGCCATATGAATGGGCATCTACGTTGTCCAATTCGGGACTACTGAAAATAATAATAGGGGTAGGTCTTCGGCACTGCATTTAAGTCACCACTTAAGAAATTAGAGTCCCTAATTTTACAAATTAGCCAAAAAGAAAGAAAGAAATTAGGGTGCCTGATTTGAATCATGGCCACACTGCTTCTGATTCAGCTTCCTGCTAATACACACCTTGGAAGGCAGCATGTGACGGCTCAAGTGCTTGAGCTGTTGTCACTCATGTCAGAGATCCAAATGGAGTTCGGTGACCTGGTTTTGGTTTGATCCACTCCTGGCTATTGTGGGCTTTTGGTGGGTTTAGGGGAAGATGAACCAGCAGGTGGAAGCTCTTTATCTGTCTGTCTCCCTTTCAAATAAGTATTTTTTTTTTTTTTTATAAAAAGGCAAGCCACTATCAAGTCTTGGCACGCATGTCTTCCGGTAGACATGTGCACTTATTTCTCTTGGGTAAATACTGAGCAGTGGAGTCTCTAGACCATAGAGAGGTGTAGCTTGGCTTTACTAAATACTGCAGAATCCCAAGGCAGAACAGCTACTTTCACCTACTTGAAAACTCCAAGACATTAGCATGCTCCTCCACGTAACCTCTTCTTCCAGTCCAGTACCTTTGAAGAAAAATCTAACAACGTGTGGCCTTTGCTTGGTCATCAGCCCTGTCTCATTCTTTGAGCCTTTCTCTGACTGCTCTAGTAAGGCCAGTTTAAAACAATTCAGGCTGAGTATTTCTTTCTCACAACCTGCTAAAAATCTAAGCAACTAAAGAATATATCGATTTGGAGGTCAGTTTTAATTCCATCTTATCTCATGAAATGCAGCGACTTTTTTTCTACCCCTTCTGTTCACAGCTTGGTGACTTAAAAACAAATGCAACTAAACTATGGGTGCATGGTGAAAATAAATGAGCAAAGTTCTTTAGGCTTCCTGGGGACAGGAAGGAGGATGGGAGGAAACTGCTACAGAAATGTAATCATTATTGTAGTCAGCCTGCAGGGCTATGAATAAGTCATAATTATCTCACGATCTGAGTTAATGCTGTGATGCTTCGCTTGCCGTGGCAACATATGTGTGTACATATCAAGAACCCCACAGAGCTGCTACAACACTGAATTCCCAGAGCCCCATGGCAAATATGTGTTGACCTCATACTTCAAGAAAACACTGGGAATCCTCATGACTACTGGGGTGATTTCACCCATACCAGCCTCACCTTTCCTTATTGAAACCCCTCAGCTGTGCTGATGTCCTATTTATATTATCTTGGACGGGTGCTTACTTCTGACATCTGTGCAGGTGCAGTCCTAATTTAAACTTACGCAAATCCCAGGGAAAAAATGCCATATTCTCATTCACATGGATGCTTCTAACCTCATCTTCATTCCATTCTTGCGGGTTATCAAAAAACAATCTCCTCCACAGGAAAGAAAGAGAAACGGGAGAAGTAAAATACTGAAAGCACAACGTGGGAAACCTGTGTATTCATGACATGGTTTGAAATATGCTAAATTTGAGGCTAGTGGTTTCATTCTGGACTAGTTATTTTGTTGTGCCCAGATTTTTCTTGTAAAATGCATCAACAAGAAATGCTGAGCCAAGGCTGCGTGTGGTAATTTCTGACAGATTAAGTGGCCCCTTGGATCGAAGGTCAGGCTCCCCAAAGATTCCCTGTTTAGCATCAAAGCTTGGTATGAACACTGACCTAATTGGGCCCCAGACCAATCACATGAGAACCTCTGGATGAGGGCATTGGCACGTTTCTCAAGTTTTCCAGGTGATTCTAACAGTCAGCTCTGAGAGACACTGCAGTCTAATCTACCTTTCCCCATGGGTATTAAGAAGCATGCATTATCACCTAAGCTGTGATAGCCACTTCAAGATATTACCAATGGCATGTATATTTGTCTTTTTAAAACCTTTTGTTTATTTATCTGAAGGGAGGAGAGTGAGGAAAAGAACTTCAAATGCCTGCAAAAGGCAAGGACCAGACCTAAGCCTGGAGGTGGGAAGTCAATACACATCACCCACATGGGCAGCAGGGACACAATAGAATAGAGACCTGAGGCTGGAACTCAAACCCAGGCATTCTGACTGCTAACTGCTCTGGTGGAATGAAATGCTAACTCTCACTGATGCGGAACATAAAGCAGGATGAACAGTAACACACCTCACCAACATTACCCTTTATCCGAAGAAAAGGGGAGAGAAAACAAAATAACAATCAGTGGAAGGCAGGGTGGCCAACCAAGTTGCCCCTAGGGAATACACTAAAGGTTCCCAGAGCTCATCACAGTCTTTCTCAAGATAGTGGAAGATTTTAATGTGGAAACCTGGGAGAGCTCCAATTCGGGCTACAAAGCCAGTGTGTACCCTGATGAATCTGAGACCATGTGTCTTAAGAAAACAGGATAACCCCCAACAAAGCAATCCATGTCTGAGCACTGGCATTGATAGTTATGAATGAAGTCTCGGGGAAGCAGTTAAGCTCAGATACCAGAGGCAAGAAGGAGAAGGGAGTGAAAATAAGGAATGCCCTGGTAGTTCTCCAGGAGGCCAGTAGAAAGAACCTGAGCTCCAAGAAAGAGAAGCTCACAGAAAAACCAAAACACATGGACAAACCACTCCCATGAAGGATTCTGGAAGGGATTAGCAGAGCAGGAGGAACAGAAGAAGTTCTTTCGTTTCTCTGGTGCCAGTACACACAAGACAGAACTGGAGAAAGAGGGTTCTCCGTACTCCATGACAGTCCCATGGTAGCTACCAAGAATCAGCATCTCCACAGCCCCACAATCACACACTACCCACTGTATGAAGTAGAAAAGAGGAGTTCACAGGCTCCAAAGAAAATGGAAAGAAATGGGCAAGTTGATTATTCAATTTGATCAGTTTATACTGTGTGCACATGTTGCAATATTACATGGCACTCTATAAAAATGTACAAGCATTACATATTGAATAAAAATCTTTAGGCTTATTTTACAAGACAGTTACTTCGGCACAGCAGCAACCACAGGTACCATCAAGCAGCGTCAAGGGTAAAAGTCATCAATAAGGACTTGGAATATGAGAAGCGTGACCTTTGGCACAGCATAGTCACTTGTGAGCACATATATCACCCAACACCTTGAATGACTAACAGAAATCCTTTTTGGAAACAAAGAAGATTAATAAGGAGGGCCAGTGCTGTGCCACAGTAACTTATGCATGCCTTGGGAGGCACCAAGTAATAGTTCAAGTCCTTAGGTCCCCGCCCTCCATGAAGGTGATGCAGATGGAGTGCCAGGCCATGGCATGAGCCTGGCCCAGCCAAGGCTGTTTGGCGAGTTCATGAGAGAACGGCAGATGAGCCCATCTCTCACCCCCTGCATTGTTCTCTCTTCACCCACTTCCCGCTTCCTTCATCCTTCTCCCAAATAAATAGTTTCAAAACAGATCCTCTCAAAATCGGAAAAGAGCAGATGAGAAGAAAAATATGTCCTGAGGGCTCAGGGAAGGGGAGGGATAAGACTCAGTTATTCTGTCGTCACATTCTTGAGCTTGTGCCTACCACTCAAAAAAACTGAACAGTTGGTAGAACAAAGTAGTAAAACTAACCCAGGATCCAGAGGCAATTGATGCTTCCTGATCAACTCCTCATTTTTAAGATTTTACCGCTCAGAACTTAAGCCCCTTACACTGCCTGAACAAACAGACATAAGCTAGACATGTAGGCAACATGGACCAACAGCATGAACGCTGCAGGACTAATCGGCTCAGAGGGAATACTAACAAACTGCAGCAGGTTTGGGAGCAGAGTCCAGAGAGCAAGCCGGCCTTGTGAGTTCTCCACAATTCCCACTATGTACAATTTACACAAATTCATGCCTGTGGTACCCTGAACAGGGCCATCCATGCCACAATGGAAAATCAAAGCCCAAACACTCCATAACGGATTTAACTAAATGTAAACTGAGGGGGCTAGGAGGGAGGGAGAGGGAGGCTGGTGTTTTTTCTACTGAGTTTCCCTCTTTCTCTCTTCCTCTTTGAAGAAACAGATATTTTCAAATTTTTGGCATTTGATATGGAAGGATCCATTAAAAAAAGAAGAAGAAGAAACCAAGGGCCAGTGCCATGGCTTAACAGGCTAATCCTCCACGTTCAAGTGCCGGGATCGCATATGGGCACTGGTTTATGTTCAGGCTGCTCCACTTCCAAGTTAGCTCCGTGTTTATGGCCTGTGGAAACAGTGGAGAATGGCACAAAGCCTTGGGACCCTGCACCCACGTGGGAGACCCAGAAGCAACTCCCAGTTCCTGGCTTCAAACTGGCTTAGCTCTGGCCGTTACGGCCATTTGGGGAGTGAACCAGCAGATGGAAGATCTTTCCCTGTCTGTCTCTGCTTCTCTCTGTAAATCTTCCTTTGAAATGAAAATAAATGTTTTTTTTTAAAGAAGAGATTGGAGCCATTAAGAAGATACAAATAAAGTTCTACTCTAAGTTGATGCTTGAAGTATAGACCGTAAAGCTGTCTTGTAGGCAAAACTACTGGATACCTGTTTATTAGCTTGCCTTGATAATTAGAATGCTTTGGATGAAGTCCAAGACAGAATTCCATACCCAATTCTATTTGAATATTCAGAGACTATTCAGAGAAGGGCCAATTTGTTTCCCCCAAACAAAGACAAGAGCTACACAGGGGCTCTACTTTCTAAATGAAAATCATATTTAATAACCCCCAGCATCATTTGTACAGGCCAAAACATTACTGCTATCCCATTGAGATCTACATGAGACATGACATCAAACAGGAAGTCACAATACAGCTTTATCATTAGCTGGGTTTATTCCCAAAATACTGACACAGAGCTCTTGTCCCAGCGGTAAAAAAAAAAAAAAAGCATTGCTGAGCTTCAAGGTCCATAAACAGCTTCTCTGCCCCAAATCCAAACATGAGACAAGAGAAAAAAAGGGATAGCCTGGCTTCCAATGCCATGGACAAGAAGGCCAGACTCCAAGAATTGTCAGGAAGGCAGGAAGAGGGCAAATACTCTAGCTGAGCTTTGTGGAAGGGGAGGGAGGAGCAAGCCATGCCCCTCTGACCTCCAAATGCAAGGACCACAGCAATCATGAAACACCCTGGCCTACCCTAAGATCTAGACAAGGTCAAACGTTTGTTCCTGTTCAGTTCACTGGGCAACCAATAGTGCTACTACGAAAGGGGAAAATGTGGCATGTGTCCGGCGCAAATCGTTTGAACAGAGCCAGAGAAAGGAGCTGCAGAAATTGAAGTCTAGGCTGAAGGGTTCAAATCTTGAGTTCTCCACTTACTAGTTTGTGACTCTGCCAAGTTCTTTGTCCTGGGCCTTGAGTTCATCATCTGCAAAAGGCAGCTGACAACAGTCCCTTACCTCATATGGGTTAAATGAGTTAAAACACGAAAAGCGCACAACTTGGCCTGCTATGCGGCAATCTCTGTAGCCCGTTATTATTTACAGTTTTTTTCAGATGGTTTGAAATGATTACCTGTAAAGCTGGAAATGGATTACAGATTAAAAACAGGACATTTTAAACAAAAACTCAGTGATGGGGGTGATGAGATTGATTGGGCTGGAGACGAAACAACAAAAAAATAACATATTAGAATCAAACGAATCTTTCTCTAGCAATCGGCAGCACAGAAAATGAAAATAATGTACCTAAAATGCTCTCACAATGTCATTTAAAAGCAGAATAAAATGGTGGCTGAATGTGTTACAGGCTGTAAGCTTTTATCATGTTAAAACAACACACAAGTCATCAGCAGAGCTGAAGCAGGAAATTTTGTTAAATAGTTCTGTGGTCCTCGCCAAGTTACAGCATCATTTTGGAACACACAGTGAGCATAAAAATAAGGCTCTTAGTTCTTTCATATTAAATTAAAAAGCTTAATGTTATTGGATAAATTACACAAATAATTTTAAAACTGATTCTTTAACTACACATAGGATCTTTCAAAGCAAGATGACAGCGTGGGCCCGGCGGCGTGGCCTAGCAGCTAAAGTCCTCGCCTTGAAAGCCCCGGGATCCCATATGGGCGCCGGTTCTAATCCCGGCAGCTCCACTTCCCATCCAGCTCCCTGCTTGTGGCCTGGGAAAGCAGTCGAGGATGGCCCAAGGCTTTGGGACCCTGCACCCGCGTGGGAGACCTGGAAGAGGTTGCAGGTTCCGGGCTTTGGATGGGCGTAGCACCGGCCCGTTGCGGCTCACTTGGGGAGTGAATCATCGGACGGAAGATCTTCCTCTCTGTCTCTCCTCCTCTGTGTATATCTGGCTGTAATAAAAAAATGAATAAATCTTAAAAAAAAAAAAAAGATGACAGTGTGTCCTGGGTCGGCGTAGCCATGGAGGCTCGTGTCCTCTTCTCTTGTGTCCACCACCTGGCCGTGGCCTTGGCCCTGCTGCCCCGCATCCCCACACTGGCCTCTGCCCGGCCTCTCAGCACTGTCTTGTGTTCTGCAGCCACGCGGAGGAGGCTTGGGGCTCCGCAACTGGCTGCGGTGCTCGTGCAGGTTCCTGGGAGCGTCACGCAGCTGTGCCGCCAGGATAGCAACATGCCCCCTTTGGCCCTGGAAGGAATCAAGGGCCGTGTTCTTTACGTCTTGAAACTCTATGACAAGATCGACCCAGAAAAGCTCTTGGTAAATTCCCATTTTATGAAATGGGACAGTTTGGACCAAGTGGAGATTATCATGGCCATGGAAGACGAATTTGGGTTTGAGATTCCTGATAGAGATGCAGAAAAGTTAATGTGTCCACAAGAAATTGTAGATTACATTGCAGATAAGAAGGATGTTTATGAATAACATTAGCAGGCACCTTTTCTCACCAAGGAATGACCTGGAAGATTTTGGCAGAGGTCTGCAAGTAAGAAGGTATTCTGGCATCTCGCTGGCTTTGATAGAGTGTGTTTAAATTGTTTGTGTTTTGCCCTTTGAAAATGAATCTGTAAAGCCACCAAAAAAAAGCAAGATGTCATAATGCAGGAAGAAATAGACAATTCAATAGAAAAAATGGCAACACAATTGGTCAGACACTTCAGAACAGAAGACTCAAAGGGATATAACAAACACAGAGACAGGGGCCTAATTTAGCCACTAGGCAAACATAAATTACAGCTACAATATGACATCACTACACATCTGCAAGATAGCTAAAATCAGAAAGACAACACCAAGTGCTGGCAAGGATATGAACCAATTTAAAATCTCTTACATTCCTCAGAACAAAGAGAACATTTTGCAACACATTGGAAACTTGTCTATACCTACTTAACATCGTGCATTCCCACAAGTCGGCAATTCCATACCCAGCTCCACACCGAACCAAAATGTATACAAATATGCACTGAAGGGCATGCACAAGAATGTTCAAAGCAGCATTACTCGTAACAGCTAAAGCATTGTAGCCACCAAATGTCCATCAACTGTGGGACAGATATGAACATTATGGTATATTTACTCAATGGGATATCAGACAGTAAGGAGACAAATGAACAACAGCTACACAAAAGGCTGAGTGCTTTATACATCAGTTAAGAGATCTGTCATATGACCCAGACATTCTACAGTTGGGAATTCACCCAAACAAAATTAAATCAGCATAAGGAAAGAGTTATTTGTACACCCATGTTCGTTGCAGTTCAATTCACAATAGCTAAGATACAAATCAACCCAGCTAAGTTACAAGTCAACCCACAAGTCAATCAATTGATAACTATATAAGGAAAATGTGATGTGGGGTGTGTGTGTGTGTGTGTGTGTGTGTAATCCTGGGAATTTACAAAAATAAAATAAAATCAGCTATGAAAGAGTTATCTGTACACCCATGTTCACTACAGTTGCCCATCAACCTACGAATGGATAAAGAAAATATGATATATATATACAATAGAATACTACTCGGCCATGAAAAAGATGAAAACCTGTATGTTTAATGAGATAGCCAGGCCCATAAAAGACAAAGTCATGCACTATGATAGGTGGCAGTTATATTAGAATACAAAAAAAGCATGGAAATGAAATGGGCTTTTTGAGATATAATTGCATTTTGAGCCCTGGTTTATACTCCTGCAGAACTGTGGTCTTCCTTTTTGCTTGCTGAATATTATGGTTGGTGGTATATTAAGCTTATCATTACAGAGAGCATTAAAATGATATCTTTGCAAAAATTAATGAAAATAAGAGAAGGAGGAAAGTACATTTATCAGAAGTGTGCCTATGAAATCTGTTCTTTATAAACATAAAAGTAAAGAAAATATAAATACATATGTGACTTAGGGAAAAGCAAAAAACCAAATAGTGAGTCCCTTACTGAATAAACTGGAATAGTAATTTGTAACAACAGTCATTCCACGATGCTTTCTGCTTCATTATTCTCACTCCCCCGGCAACTCCTAAGCATTAGAAACATTCTGTAGCCTATTCAGAGATGTTTGCAATTTTATGGACACTAAGTATCATACTCTATTTTGAAGAAAAAAGGCAAGACACAGCTACCAATTCTTTTTTTAAAAGATTTATTTTATTTTTATTGCAGAGTCTGATATGTATACAGAGAGGAGGAGAGACAGAGAGGAAGATCTTCTGTCCGATGATTCACTCCCCAAGTGAGTGCAACGGGCCGGTGCTGCGCCGATCCAAAGCCAGGAAGCCAGGAGCTCTTCCGGGTCTCCCACACGGGTGCAGGGTCCCAAAGCTTTAGGCCGTCCTTGACTGCTTTCCCAGTCACAAGCAGGGAGCTGGATGGGAAGCAGGGCCGCCAGGATTAGAACCGGCGACCATATGGGTTCCTGGGGCGTGCAAAGCGAGGACTTTAGCCACTAGGCTATAGCACCAGGCCCACCAATTCTTTTTTTAGATTTATCTATTTTTGAAATAAATTTTTATTTTGAATTTTGAGGTACATTTTCCTATAGGCTGAGATTCCCCCCAAACTCCCACCCCCGACAGATTTTCCCCATTTTTACAATACTGAAGTCCTTCATAAGGAATAATTCTATCAGTCTCTTATTTAAGTGTACCCCG
The DNA here is from genome assembly GCF_030435755.1 of Ochotona princeps. Classification (NCBI taxonomy): domain Eukaryota; kingdom Metazoa; phylum Chordata; class Mammalia; order Lagomorpha; family Ochotonidae; genus Ochotona; species Ochotona princeps. The sequence continues at coordinate 26,840,874 of NC_080865.1, forward strand.
ACATTGTTGGTACAGACAATGTCAGACAGTCCAGCATCCCATTGTCTGCACATGTCCAACAGTTTCATTGGGAATCCATCTTTCATCTGGAAGCAGGGATGAATGTTCCATTATACCCCCACGTCTGTATATGACAGACCCCAGTACTCCATCACTATACATTTCCATAATTGAGAAGTCATGAAACCAGGTCAACAACTGGTTTGAGTTACAACAGCCACAACAACAACAACATCAACAACAAATTACAGCACCATGAAGAAACACGCCACTGAGTAACCAACACGTGAGTGACAAAAAGGAAACACAAAAGTCTGTTGGGAAAAATGATGCCACCGTGTAATCCATGAGCCAGTGATGAATTTGGCAAGAGAAAAGAAAGTATTTGGAATAAACAAACCTGAAATACATAAGGAAACCAGCATGGAAAGTGTAACTTCAATAATCCGATTCATATTGTTTTTTGATTGATTGATTGATTGATTTTTATTGAAAAGTCAGATTTACAAAGAGAAGGAGAGACAAGGAAGATCTTCCATCCACTGATTCACTCTAAGTGGCCACAACAGCCAGAGCTGAGCTGATCCAAAGTCAGGAGCCAGGAGACAGGAGCCTCTTCTGGGTCCCCCATGTGGGTGCAGGGTCCCAAGGCTTTGGGCCATCCTTGACTGCTTTCCCAGGCCACAAGCAGGGAGCTGGATGGGAAGTGGAGCAGCCAGGATATGAACCGGCGCCAATATGGGATCCTGGTACATGTAAGGCGAGGACTTTAGCCACTAACCTAGCGCTCCAGGCCCACTACTACCAATTCTTAAAGCATGAAATCAGTATTTTTTATAAAAGAACTTATTAGAAACCAATTTCCAATTCCAGCCACAGGGAAAATCACAGGATGTGTGGTCCAACCTTGGAGTCCATGCATCAGGACTGGACCCCCTCAGTTGCTGATGCCTGGGCAGTGGACAGCATGCCCAGATGCACATAGAGGACATGATGGCCAGCTCATCTAGGCCAACAGAAGATGTGGAGTTCTGCATTAAACATGGAAAGCAGAAAAGATTGCACTGTAAGTTCCATCAGCCTGAGGCTCAAGTCTGTTTTCTTCATCAGATGTGAACCGTGGATCTGGCATGAGACACACGGGAGGCATGTGTTCAGTACATGTTTAATATTCTGAGCAATCCATGTAGTTACACTGTTGCCAGGTTTTACAACTGCAAATAAATAACGTAAATAAAACTAAAACAAAGCAGGAAGTGCTCGAGGAGAAAATGTATTTGATTGTTTTGAAAGTTCAAAAGAATATTTTTGAAACAAAGAGGATAGCAAGAGGTCAAAGAGTTATCTAAATGACCTCACAAGTTGTATCACAAGACATAAATAATCGTTAAAAACACTTTCAGCCTCCAAATCGCACACTTACTCTTTGAAAAGGGGAAAGCTTTCAGGTATTACTAACGATTAACTGTGCAACTCAAATGTCTTCCAATTCCTCTTACATAAATCTAGATGAGTTTACGTGCAGATGATTCCTAAGACTCCACAGCAAGTTACGCCAAACTGCTACTGTTTGCAACTCTTTCTCTCTGTAAATTAAGGTTTTCTTTTGAAAGTACACAGTAAAAGCAACATACACAAGTAAGTTGGAAATCTCAAGCTTGTCCCACAAAAACAATTCTGTCTAAACGAAATCCAACTGAAATACCATGAAGTGGGCAATGGACTCAGCAGGTAAGTTACCAGTTAGAAACTCACAACCCATACCAGAGTACTGGGTTTGGTGTCTGGCTTTGGCTCCGACTCCAACTTCTGCAATTACAAACCCCTGGGGGCACTAGATGATGCATCAATTACTTGGGTCCCTGCTATTCACAGAACCCTGGACTGAGTTGTCAGACCCCCAGCACCAGCTCCGTCCCCCCGACCGCGTCCCTCAAATCCAGACCTTGGAGGAGGGAGCCAGGGGCTCACAGCTCTCTAGCGACCTGCTTTTCTCTCAACTAAAACAATTTCTCACATAATCCAATTAAAAAGATTTCAACATGAGTATATAAGCCCTTCTGGATGTGGATTAAATAAATATCTACAGTATTCGGTTATTGGATTATACATACATATTTAATATGTGTAACATGAACTAAGTACTAATTTAGAAATACTGCTTTTTCCTCCTTCTCACATTGCACAGTGCAATGTTATTCTTACTGTTCAAATGCCTGTCATCAACCAGAGGCAAGCTCTAAGTTTGATCACTGGACATGCTAGAATGTGGACTCAGGATTTTAGAGCAAAATAAGCTCTGGAGATAGATGGTAGCAATATTTACACAACAGTGCAAAGTACATAATGCCATTGAGCTGCACACTACAAATGACTAAAGCATCAATTTTAAGTTACACATCTTTACAAACATTCAAAAATGTTTCTTGCAAAGACATAACTATAATGATGCCTGAGATTTGCTTCAAAATACTCAGGGGGTGGGGAAGCAAATGAGAGTAAGACAACAAGAACAAAAGTTGCTAACTGTTGGGCCCGGCGGCGTGGCCTAGCGGCTAAAGTCCTCGCCTTGAACGCCCCGGGATCCCATATGGGTGTCGGTTCTAATCCCGGCAGCTCCACTTCCCATCCAGCTCCCTGCTTGTGGCCTGGGAAAGCAGTCGAGGACAGCCCAATGCTTTGGGACCCTGCACCCGCGTGGGAGACCCGGAGGAGGTTGCAGGTTCCGGGCTTTGGATCGGCGCAGCACCGGCCCGTTGCGGCTCACTTGGGGAGTGAATCATCGGACGGAAGATCTTCCTCTCTGTCTCTCCTCCTCTGTGTATATCTGGCTGTAATAAAAAAATGAATAAATCTTTAAAAAAAAGTTGCTAACTGTTGCAGGTAAGTGATGACGTCATGGAATTTCACTATGCTCTTTCTCTTTCGGATGTGCTTGAAACCTTCCATTAAAAAAATAACGGGAAGTAGGGACCAGCATGGTAGCCTAGCAGCTAAAGTCCTTGTCTTGAACATACCAGGATCCCATAGGGGCACCGATTCTAATCCTGGGAGCCCTGCTTCCCATCCAGCTCCCTGATTGTGGCCTGGGAAAGCAGTCAAGGATGGCCCAAAGCCTTGGGACCCTGCACCTGTGTGGGAGACCCAGAAGAGACTCCTGGCTCCTGGCTTCAAATCAGCACAGCTCTGGCCGTTGCACTCACTTGGGGAGTGAATCATCAGATAGAAGACCTTCCTCTCTTTCTCTCCTCCTTCTATATATCTGACTTTGTAGTAAAAATACATCTTTTTAAAAAATAACAGCAAGCAGAGGGGACTGATTTACACTCTTCTATACACCCTCCAGATGAGCTCACTGCTGCCCTTCACTGTGTGTAACTCAGCTAATTCCCTGCTAGACCCTGAGCAAATAAGGTTGGAAATGGTTACACTGTTATCCACCCAGAAGCCAGAGTGACTCCGGGTTACCAGGCCCCACATAGCTCTGAGCGTTTCCCTTCTGCCCCGCTGGTACAGAAGCTGCCTGTGCAACAGCCCCTGGATCTTAGTGTCTTGCGTTGTGCCCTTGCTCTCTCCTAGAATAAAAGCCTGTTATTCCATAGCTGTAGTGCTCTGAGACCTCGACACCTCCTTCCCGCTTTTCCCTTGTTCAGTTCCCCCAAGGAACAAATCCCAACAACTATATTGAAATAGCAAACATGTAGAAAATATTTCTGTGTGTCAGGCATGACTTCAAATGCATAACATGTGTCACACTATTTAAACCTCTCAACAGCCCTAATATGTGATCAGTTTAACCTCTGCATGACAGATAAGGAAACTGAGGCTCTAAGTGGTGTGAGTGGCAAAGGTGGGATGGAACAGGGACCCAGAACCTGGCGCAGCAGGCCAGAGTCACTGCTACCACTTCCATTCCCAATCCCCAATAAAAACTACCTGTGTCTCTAACAAATAAAAGATGAATACTTCCGAACCAATCCAGCTCCTCCTGCCCTTGATTTCCTGTCTAAGGCAGCCATCCCTACGGTCAAGCAGTTGGAACTGGAACAGGCACAGTCACAGAAGCCTTGCTGCTGAGGACAGAAATCCCGGCCCCCTGAGATGGTCTCTCATCTGCCCTACACTGTTCCCAGTCCTTGAACTGTGAGCCACAGGGTGTATAAGTGGACACGGTGATTTGCAGCACACACCAGTGCTACCAAGAGCATTCGACACAGTGACAGAGTTCACTGTAATAATGTTTGGCCCATGCTAAATGCCTCCAATTTGAAGTGAGAAAATGAATATTTGTATGTATGACACAGAATGTATACATGATAGTGTGACAGATGTAATTGGATTTATGAAGACATTAATAGGATCTAGACAGGCTCTCGAGCACACCTGGGAATACCTTACTGACAAGAATACACCAACACACTATTATTCCAAGAGCAAGCAGAAAAACACTTTAGCTTTTACAATTCAAAAGAAAACTGTACCCCAGTGACACCCAAATCTTTTAATTTTGTCTTATGCACTACAACTAAATTTCCATAAGTTTCGAGCACCATAGCTAAAGGGATGATACTTTTGGCAACAGATTCACAAAATATCTGTTATGCTATCATTTCAATGTCATGTGCTTTTTTATTAATATGTTAATCCTTCCTAAATGTGTTATGCATAAATGAAATACAGATTTACACATTTATATAAACATTTACATTTATCACATCATTAAAATGCTAATTTCTTCCAAATATGTATTATACACACTTTTATATGCATTTTTGTATGAATTTCACACAATAACCAGTAGAATGCCAAAAAGAACTGAGTTCAGAGTTCAAATAAAACAACAATTGATTGCAAATGGATTACCAAACATTTTCAAATTTCTCTTATTTATTTGACAGGTAGAGAAACAGAAGGAGTTCCTGGTTTACTCCCAAATGTTGCAACAGTCAGCCCTGGGCCTGATTAAAATTAGGAGAGAGGAACTTAATCCAAGTCTCCCACATGAGTGGAAGGCACTCAACAGTTGAGACACCTCAGGCTGCCTCCCACAGTGTGCATTTGCAGGAAACAGAAACTAGGACTAGAGCAGGGACATGCCAAGTCATGTCTTAACCAACAAATGCCCACCCCAATTACTCAGATATTTTTAAGAAGACAAAGTACTAAAAGCTTATCTTAGCCAATGTTCAAAATTACTTACAAAAAAAAACAAAAATAAAAATGGGATGGTAATGATATAGGACTAGATCAATCTGAATTTTACCTCATCTAATGTAATAGAATAATAAAAAAAGAAAATTAAAATATTTTGTATTATTTTATTATGGGGACACCTTTTGAAATAAGATGGGGAGCCCTGGAATCATAAAAGCACATATTTGATAACATTTTGAAATTTTAATTTTTGTATTGCAAGAGTTGTTTACAAGGTGAAATGTTCACCCAAATAGACAAAGAGTAGAAACAGAAGAGGAAATATGGTCAAATATAGTCACAGAAACACTAAATAAAATACGGATTATACTTCAGGCTTAAGTCGTGGTGAATTAACAGATAATTACATCCAATAATAATGAAGTTTCACTGAAACAGAAAATCTCATATTATTGATCTATATGCATTACACATTTTTTTTAAAGAATTGAAAAATTCTGGGATGGGTGGGAGACTGGGTGGGGCTTCTCCCTTTATCTTCCCATTTACCCCAGATACAGGAGAAAAAACAATGTGGAAATAATAGTCTTATCCATTTTCCTGTAGCCCTTGAACCTTTGTGCCCTAATTAACTATGTGAAGATTGTCAAAAATAAAGAAAAATATGAAAAAAAAACCAGAATTTTGTAGTATCTAAATTTTGAATGTCAAATAGTTAAGTAAAATGTCACAATTTAAAATATACATGTTTCTTGATGCATCCTGGAATATTTATTCCCTGGCACTAAAAGCACCAACTCTTAGGAATACCTAAGATTACTCAGTAAGTCATTGTAAATGCAAAAAGAAAAAATGAAAACAAGTGAGTCTCTCCCGATAAAGGAATGGCTGAATAAATTGCAGTTTGCTCATTCCTATTTATTCACGAACAGGTTAAACAATGTACTGTCACATTTCTTTATAAGGAAGAGATTTGGTGGTCACCAATGCAACATTATCATTTGTAGAGGCAAAGTGAGATAGAATCTCCAGATGTTACATAATAAAAGTACACAGAACCATCTACAAATGATTCTTGCCAAATATATTTTCCCACATACAATCAAACCTTTAGATATAACTTCCAGTTTCCAAGAAGTACAGGGGATAGGGGGATAATTTAAAGTATATATAATATTCCTGTGTGTATATACACACAGGAATATTTATATATGTGTGTATATATTTACATATGTATTTATATGTGTGTATTTATACACACACACACACAGGAAGGCTCTCTCTATGTATGTGAAGGCTGTATTATATATTATATATTCCTGTATATATTTTGTGTGTGTATTGTATATATACAGGCAGACATATATACAGAATCACACCATCCCTCACTTTAACACCAATCTAAATGTTATGGGACACATATCTGCTAATGTTTCCAGTGCATGTTTTCTTCTTTTCCTAAAGATTTATCTATTTGACAATCAGCAAGCAAAGGGGTGAGACAGAGATCTTTCATCCACTGATCATTCCCCAAATGGCCAGTGCAGGTGGGCTGGGCCAAGCCAACACCAACAGATTCATCTGATGTCCGAGGTGAGTGCAGGAATGCAAATACCTAGCACATCTTTTGCTGTTTTGTGCCAAGCCTTAACAGTCAACTGGGTCAGAAGTGAAACAAGGGCCAACACTGTAGCATAACAGGGGAAGCTGCCTCCTGCCATACAAGTATCCTATATGGGTCTGAGTTTTAATTCTGGCTGTTTCACTTGCAATCCAAACCCCTGCTAATGTCTTTGGGGAAACAATGGAAGATGGCCCAGATGCCTGGGCCCCTGGTAACCCGGTGGGAGACTCAAAAGAATCTCTATCTCCCTTCCAAGCTGGGCCCTAAAATGTAGTGCAAGACTATGTTGATTCTCTCTGTTTCCCTTCTTACCCCTCAGCCTCACTCTTTTTTTTTTTTAAGATTTATTTATTTTATTACAAAGTCAGATATACAAAGAGGAGGAGAGACAGAGAGGAAGATCTTCCGTCCGATGATTCACTCCCCAAGTGAGCCGCAACGGGCCGGTGCTGCGCCGATCCAAAGCCGGAAACCAGGAACCTCTTCCGGGTCTCCCACGCGGGTGCAGGGTCCCAATGCTTTGGGCCGTCCTCGACTGCTTTCCCAGGCCACAAGCAGGGAGCTGGATGGGAAGTGGAGCTGCCGGGATTAGAACTGGTGCCCATATGGGATCCCGGGGCGTTCAAGGCGAGGACTTTAGCTGCTAGGCCACGCCGCCGGGCCCCCTCAGCCTCACTCTTTCAAGCAAATCAAAAACAAAAGACAAGTAGAACAGCCAGTAAAGGAACCAGTGCCCATACAGCATGCCAGTAACACAAGTGGTAGCTTTACCCACTATGCCATATCAGCCCTGTGAATATGCTGCTTGATTTGATTTTACACTTGTGTAAGAGTTACAAACCAGAGTTACAACTGATCTTATGTTGACACATAATAAAAGTCAATACAATCTAAAGAAAACTTTTTTCTCCTAAAAAAAACATAAAAATGTATTTGAAACTCCATCACGAAAAGTATGTAAACAATTAAGCAATTAAAGTATCTATAATTTAATTACTTTTGCAATTACTCCCTTCAGCATTAAAATAACACCTAAAAATACAGAAGCTAATGCTTGCCATTATGGTGCACAAGCCTTCACTTGTGATGCTAGCATCCCATATCAGAATGCTACTCTGTTTCTGATCCTGCTTCCTGCTAATGCACCTGAGAAAGCAGCAGATAAAGGCTCAAGTAGTGGGCTGACTCATCTCGCTAATCCTCCACCTTCAAGCGTCAGCATCCCATATTGGCACCAGTTCAGTCCCAGCTGCTCTACTTCCCATCCAGCTCCCTGCTTGTGGCCTGGGAAAGCAGTTGAGGACGGCCCAAAGCCTTGGGACCCTGCACCCACATGGGAGACCCAGAAGAAGTTGGCTTGACTTCAAATTAGCTCAGCTCTGGCTGTTGTGGTCATTTGGGAAGTGAAACAGCAGATGGAAGTTCATTCGTTTCTTTCTTTCTTTCTTTTCTCCTCTCTTTGTAAATCTGCCTTCCAATAAATCTTTAAAAAAAAAAAAAAGCCTCAAATAACTGGGTCCCTGCCAGCCACACGGGGGACCGGGCTGGAGTTCCAAGCTCCTGGCCTCAGTCTGGCCCAGCTCTGGCTATTGTAGGCATTTCTACAGTGAACCAACACACGGAAGATTTATCTGTCTCTCTGTGTCACCCTGCCTTTCAAATAAGTAACGCTTTCTCTCCAGGTCCAATTACAGAGGGTTAAATGCTAAATGAAAGTTTCCATATGTGTTACTTAACTACTATTCTAGTGTATAACATGATTTCCTCCTTTGGATGATTCTTCTAATTTTAACGAGAGAGTCAAAACTGACCCTATCTTCCTCCCAAATTCAGCAAATGACCTTTCTAAAACAGTTCCAGCAGCTGGTGCTGTACACAGCAGGATAATCCACCATCTACAGTGCAGCATACCATATGAGTGTCGGTTTGAGTCCCAACTGATCCACTTCTGATGCAGCTCCCAACTACTGTCCTTGGGAAAGCAGCAGAGGATGGCCTAAGTGTTTGGGCCCCTGCACCCACATGGGAGACGCACAAGAAGCTCCTGGTTTCTGCCTGGCCCAACCCCATACATTGCCACCACTGGGAGAATGAACCAGTAGATGGAAGGTCTCTCTTTCTCTCTCTCTCTCCTCTAATTCTGCCTCTCAGAATAAATAGATCTTTCCAAAAATAAAATTTAACAAACAGAACATATCCATAATCCCACCCACACTTTTCTTTTGTGACTGAGAAACAAATTTCTTTTACCTTCACATCCAACCTAGACTCTTCAATGATTTCCTAAACGTATTTACAGCGCGCGCGCACACACACACACACACACACGCTTTCAGCTTCCAATGGATAGATTTAAAACTTGATTTTTCTCCAAACAAAAAAGCAGCAATTTTTTTTAAAGACCATTCTGTTTGATCATATTTTTAAGCACTTCTAGAACAAGCACCGGCAAAAATGTAACTGCCAAAAAGACCTCACATCAAGTACACCCTGCGAAATGCAGCTGCATTCCATTGGCTGTGGCGCACAGCAAGCTTGCTTCTCAACTTGAGAAACCCAAGTGATGGGAAAGTAAGATGCATGCCTGCAAGGAATATGATGCAATAATCATGTGTCTACAATTCCATTATGGTATAATTAATTACACATTAAATTCTGCCTGAATTCAAAGACTTACAGAGCTTGAATCCCATTTTGTTGCCTGTAATTTTGGTATATTATTTTGAGAAATAGAAAATAGTAAACCTTCTGAAGCAAAATGGTGACTTAGAGGCCCTTAGCGCCTCACTGGCAGCCCAGCCTGGTTTCCCATTCACCGAGGACCACTGAGAGCATCTTGCCCCTCTCTCTCCACTTCTCAGGCTCCGAGGCAGCCAGTACGAGGGCTGGACACACAGCCACCAACACGTCTCCTTCAGTTTCTCTTTCTTGCCGTTGCTCTGAAGGATTACTGGAGACCTGGCATTTGCCTCCTTTTTGTGACCATTGTGAAAATTTCCTGAGTTCTCTTTCAAACTTGTCTTTCTCACTCACACAGGCAATTCCTAACCTTTTCTGGAGCTTCCCCAGGCGCACCAGCAGCTCGTGCAGGAGCCAAGCAGCTCAGAAAGCAGAGCGCTCTACCCATGGCATCACCTTTGTTGTGACATAGAGACACAGCTAGGGCCAATCTCACAGAAATCTTTTTTTCTGTTTGTTCCTACTGAGCTATGGTGTGAATAAGGTATTTTTCTTTTTCTTCTCCATAAAGACAGGTTATCTATGTTATCTAGGTTATTCCCATGTTATCTATGACTTGATAAGGGCAAAGAAAATGCCTGAAACTATTACGAAACCATGACCAAAAAAAAAAAAAAGGAAAAAAGAAAGGGCCCAGCATGGTAGCCTAGCAGCTAAAGTCTTCATCTTCCATGTGCCAGGATCCCATATCAGTGCTGGTTCTAATTCTGGCAGCCCCGCTTCCCATCCAGCTCCCTGCCTGTGGTCTGGGAAAGAAGTAGAGGAAAGTAGCAGAGGGTAGTCCAAGGCGTTGGGACCCTGTACCTGTGTGGGAGACCCGGAAGAGGCTCCTGGCTCCTGGCTTCGAATCAGCTCAGTTCTGGCCATTGTGGTCACTTGGGGACTGAATCATCAATGAAAGATCTTCCTCTCTGCCTCTCCTCCTATCTGTATATCTGACTTTCCAATGAAAAAATAAATAAATAAAAATCTGGAAAAAAAAGAATAAAATAAATCTTTTTTAAAAAAACATGAAAAACAACTAATGGTTTATAAATCTCAGAAGAGCATATTCGACCCTGAGAAAGGTAAATGTTGCTTTCTTTTGGAACATAAAAGACACTGCTCACTAAGAGCACTGAATGTAAAGTGAATATTCAGCTGAGGAAATGGAGAAATGGTAGAGCATGACCTGTATGGTAAAAAAAGACACTGAACACCTGCAGTGGGAAGAACACTGAAGGAGTACACAATTGGAGTTTGTAAACAGGAAAGAGGAGCCAGGAACACACCAAGATCCTGCCTACTGGATAGAGAAAAGTGGGACATCTGCCCCATACACGCACCCTCAAGATCCCAGAGAAATTTATAAAGGCTCTTGATTCTTGATTTTTCTGTATTTCCCAGGGAAGCAATTGAATCATAACACACCTCCTCACAAAGGTTATACCATGTTCATAGACTGAAGCACTCAGTATCATGACAATGTCAATTTGCCCCATTCAGGCCCAGAAACAGACCTACAAATACTCTTGGCAAGCTTATGAAAACCAATGCACTACTGCAGTCCTGTTTATGTACTGTCCCTTGATCCAACTTCTGCTTGTATTTGAGTGTTAGATTTATGGAAATGTAACAAGCTACACTTTTGTGATATGTATACTTTTCTGTTTGCATAGGTCAGTTAAAAATCTACTTAAAAGAATCCAGATGGCATTTTCAAAGATTAAACTGTTCTTGTTCTAAATTGGGGTGAATTTAGTCATGATTCAGTTAGTTTTTTTCATCTAGATGCTATTTGGTTTCCTCTACCCTCCCAACATTTTGGTCTCTTTCTTGGGCTGCTCACCTTCCCATTCTTTTTCCTACTCATATGCTTTAAAGCATTTGAAAAGCTGTTTATTGACAGGTCTTCTCTCACTTGTTAAACACAGCAGCCCAGGACCCTTGGCTCCAGCCACTGTGTCAGCCTTCACTATTCACTGAAAACAACAGGAACTGCACTGAAGGAAATACATAATTTTAGTAAATATTTAAAAGTCTCACTTCAAATGTTTCCTCTGTGCCTATCAATACATTCTTCTGGTCTTCCCGGGGCGCTCACAGTTCTTCCTAACAGCCAGTCAGAAGGGGCCGGTTCTATTTTCCGCAGCGAAGTCACTTACCTTTAACTGAACACTTTCATAGATAACAATCAATTAGGTTTTGCAGGGCACCTTGTAAGTAATGATCACTTATTACTAAGCTCCCCTTAGCAATCTGTAACCCAAGATTCATTGAAGTCAATACATAGTGGAAAAAAAAGTGTATTCTGGCATGAAGATTGTTTATCTGTTATGGATTTGTGCTCATTTTCCACTAAACCTACTGAAGGGACCTGGAAATGTGATTGCCGTCCATTTCTGAAAATGTGCTCACCTAGAGAACCGTTCCCAAACATCCAGATGAACAGCTCTACGTATCTTATGTGCCTCTGTAAAATGAGGGGCACACACAATGGCAACAGAAAGATATATTAAAAAATACATAATGTAACTTGTCTTAATATACTTTTCTGAGTCTAAAAATATGCCAGACCAAAAGAAACATATTTACATAAAAAGCAGACAAGGTCAAATAACAAAGAAAGCCCTTAATTAGTTGTAATCAACTTTAATTTGCATACCGTATATAATTCCTAAATGATTGTTAATAATAACTTTATATAATGGACTTCCAATTTTCATGAAAATGGCACATTTTGATAAGCAGACACAAAACCCTAGTACTAATAAGGTTTAATTTGCATACATTAGACTGATTATCCAAACAAAAGGATTACAGTATTACTTCTCCATACCTTTATGTCCTTATTATGCACATTTATTAACTTCACAAAAGCTAGCTGTTAGTGACAAACAATAGCCATGGTGGAAAGAGAAATCTACAGAATGAATAAGGTACATTTGAATGCTAAGGAACAAAGTTTATAAATCATAAATGCTGAATTTAACTGTTTGTTCACTAGAATGCCACAAAGGGTACTTGCTTCATGCTTTGAATAACGCAGCCTGCATTTGTGACCTGAGGGGAAAAAATATATATATATGCCATAGCCCACTTACTTCATCACTCGAATTTTCTAATGAAGTTATCTCAGGCTAGTAAGTCCCGACATTTGGCGTGTGCTGAGAATTCATGAGCAGTCACAGAATTAAGCTTTAAATGTGTAGTTCTAGGGTGCAGTGTTAATAAATATATCTCAACAAGCTTAGTTTTCAGCCGAGTAAATAATAATATAGGTGGCAATAGTATTGATATCGGTTCCTAATGGTATCATTTATACCCTGCAATTAAAGTTTAAGCACTAAATAAAGCATTATTAGGAAATCTGGGTTGGCTTTTCTTACATGTGAACACAAATGAAGCTCATGAGTGTTTGGATAAGAGCCAAAAAACTTGAAACTTAACCACAAGCTACTTCCGGGGTTTTCCTCCCAGCTTCTGCTACTTGGCAAGATGCAGAATTAGAACACCAGGAAATTGTTTCCAAAGGAGACAGGGGCAAATGGAAGCCCCAGTGACTGAACTGAGCACCATCGCCGTTAACTCTGACCCTTCCATATGTAACACCAAAGATAACAGCCATCTGCTAGCTCAGACAGCCGCCCAAGCAGTCAAATTCCTGCTAATGGTGTGCGGAATGTAAAACAAACAAGAAACAGACATCTTTGCTGAAGGACAAAAGGCTTTGAACCTGCCTTTGTTCCCAAGAAGCTGCTTCCTGCTCAGTGCTCCACACCACTCTCCAAAGATGGACTGGGGAAAAGGAGCATTTTAACTGACGGTCCTGCAATATGTAGGCTTCCCAGACACTCCTCCTTGCATTTTTCTAACACCCCTGATTTAAATGACACATGCAGTTGTCCCACTTGTCAAATGCCTGGACACACTATAACAAATTGTTCCTCAGAGATGCCCTTTCCCACTTCCCATCCCCGACCGGTGGTCTTCCCACTGTCAGTCCCCCACCTACGTTTGATCAAGTGCTCTGGAAGCCCCCTCAAACAACTACAGGTGTCTCACATGAAAAATCTTTAACCCAACATAAGGCTGCAAAGCTAATCTAAAGTTACACTTGCTCAAAGTGAGCAATAAATTTCTGAAGAATTCTGACTTTCCCATAATGCACTTAAAGACTTTATGCCAATTTCAACTTGGAAAAATTAGTTTCCACCATTTGGAGGATGTATAAACTATGAAGATAATTCAGAAAGTTCATGCAAACAGGAATTTTAAAAAGTTTATTTTGATGGGGGAAAAATTTGATATCCAGGCATACAAGGGATCTTAAAAAAATAGTGGAAAATATGTTTTTAAAAGCTACACATGAATTTCAGATTTTTGAAGAAAAAAAAACCACCTTCCATACTACCATGAACTTTGTGAAATTCCCTTACAACAACAAAGTGCTGCCAGTCTGCATAGAGCCATCATCATGACCACAAACGATGGGTAAAATGCCACAATGAAGCAACAACTCATTGGTTTTATTATTCAGTTACCAAAATGACATAAAACCGTGCTCATGACTGTACTACTTTTCCAAGCCCAAAATTAATATCTGAATTTGCCGAAGCTATTTCAGCTGAGTGCAGCAGGGTCATGTTTATACAGAAGTACACAAAATCTTCATTCACAAAACAAATAGTATGCTAATAGAATCTACCTGAAGAGCAAATTTAGGTAGCAGCTTTCTTTCCACAACCTCAAGGACTTCACATGTTAATCATTACATCATGTCCTCATTCTCTCTCACTATAAGTGGATTTTCCAAATGGGATAACCCTGGCCCTGCCTGGAAAGGGGCATATACTTATTGGCCAGGGGCAGAACTGGAGTGAGCATGGATTTGTCCTGTATCCCAGGCAGGCTGTTCATTTTTCTGCTACTCCACACCAGTCCACCAAGTGGGAGATGGCACTTCTGGACTGAGCCAAAAACAAACAAACAAAAAACATGTAATACAACAACATGAGACAGGGACTGTAGCCTGGGAGCAGAAACACAACTCGCATTAGCATTTTCTTTGCTCTAACTATAGTGCACACTCCAGAGGAAATAAATTCACAGTCCAATTCTCTTTCTACCTTTTCTCTATGCATTGTGGAAAAGAAATAAAGATCTCTTTGTCAATTCAGATGTGCTTTTTCCTGGGCTATACAGCAGCTCAGAGAGCACTTGACACTACGCAGAGAACAAAGGGCAGCTTCCCCACTTACCTGATTACTGAGAAACGCCCATTTGTGGCAGTGTCTTCTAACATACCAGCTGCCACTGCAACTCAATCACATTCCAGCAAGATGTCTAGTGAAGACATGACACCTGACTCAAACATGGTAAGAAAAAAATGAAAACAAAAATGTATGTGGCTAAATCCTCACCAGGATCCCATATGGGTGCAAGTTCGAGTCCCAGCTACTCCACTTCCCAACCAGCTCCCTGCTTGTGGCCTGGAAAAGCAGTACAGGACGGCCCAAAGCCTTGGGACCCTGCACCCACATGGACGACCCAGCAGAGGCTCCTAGCTCCTGGCTCCTGGCTTTGGATTGGCTTAGCTCTAGCCACTGTGGCCACTTAGGAAGTGAATCAACGGATAGAAGCTCTCCCTCTGTTTCTCCTCCTCTACGTACATCTGGCTTTCCAATGGAAAGAAAATAAATCTTAAAAAAAAAAAAAAATGCCCTCACAACACAGAATACTCAAGTGTGACTTCCAGCTCCTGACTCCAGCATCCCACTAATGCTGATTCTGAGAGACAGCAACGATGGTTCAACTCATTGCCTTCGTCACCTATGTGAGAAACCTGGATTGCTTTCCTGGGTCCTGGTTTCAACCCCAACCCGAACAGAGTCAGCGCAAACACTGGGGGAATGAACCATAGATGTAAGTGTCGGCCTGCTTGCCTGCTCTCAGGCTTTCCTCCCACCTCCTGTGCCTCTGCGTCGCAAATAAATAAAATTTTAATAAAATTAATGTTGTCAAAATCAAAACTCGTAAATATATAAATCAAATTACTTTTAGACATTTACATGCATTTTATCCATGCAACAAGTGTATCACATGTAAGTTATAACCATCCTCATTAATAACTAAGAAATATGAGTGATTTGCATAAAACTATGCAGCAAAGCTGCCTCTAGAAATTGTCTAATTAAGCTATAACAAAAGTATATACAACAGAATTGAGATTGCCCAACTTGGTAGCATGTCACTTCCCTTACTACTTCCCAAGCAAGAAACAGTCTTTGAAACAAATCCTAAAGCTTGTTGTGTTCTCACAGTAACTTCAACAGTAAAACAGCCTCTCTCTCTGGATCAAGCCAAATTACAACCTGAAGCACAAACAAGACTGCTTTGTTTTTGTTTTTGTTTTTTAGATTTTTGTTTTACAGCTTTCATTTAAAGGAATATATAGTAACTGTGTAATGGAGACTATCATATCCAGATGTGAGGATACAATGCAGTATACATCTCTACTTCCAGATCAAAGATGGACTCCCAGTGAAACTGTAAAATATATCTTGACAACAGGATGCTGGCTCTCTGCCATTGTCTGTACCCACAATGTCAGGACACACATAAAGAGCAGAATGATGGACTTATGACTGTTTATAGACAACTATACTATTGTAATAATACAGAGGAAATCAATGGGGGAAAGGGGGTGTGGGGGAGGGGTTAGGGAAATTCTGGAGCCTATGGAATTGTATCATAAAATAAAAATATATATTTTTTATTTACTTGAAAGAGTTACAGAGACAGACACAGAGATCCTCCATGCACACTGTGAACACAGGCTTACTCCCCAGAGAGCAATGGCTGGGTTGGGTCAGAATGAAGCCAGGAGCTTCTTCTGGGTCTCCCATGTGGGTACAGGGACCCAAGCACCTGGCCCATTTTCTACTGCTTTTCCCAGGCCATTAGCAGGGAGCTGGATCAGTGGTGAAACAGTGGAAAGCAGTGGAGGATGGCTCGAGTCTCCTGGTGCCCCTGTATTACACCACATGGGAAGCTCCTGGCTGCTGGCTTCAGATCAGCCCAGTTCTGGCCATTGCAGCCACTTGGGGATGTGACCCAGCACATGCAAGATCTTCCTCTCTGTCTCTCCTCCTCTATGTAAACCTGATTTTCCAATAAAAATAAATAAATCTATAAAAGCACAAACAGTTTGTACCACAGGTACAACAACACCTACTAGTATTTTCTCACATTTAACCTAGAGGAGCTGGGACCTGAGTCGCCACCAAGCATTGAAGATCGACTGTCCTCCTGCCGGGGCCTCCAGGACTACTCTGCTTCTGCTCCAATTCTGCCTCCCTGGTCACCCCACAGGGGGAGTCAGGCCTTTGAATCGGCCATTCAAGTGGATTCTTCATCCTACACACTCTTCCGTTCCAACCTTTCACCAGAAGCTGTCAAGCGACAGCGACAGCAGGTGAGCCACTTCCAACACATGCATGTCTTGCTTAGCACACATCCGCTTTTCAAACTGAGCCAACACTTAAAACCAAGAATGTCATGGTCAAACTGCATAACTGCAATGTGGTAATATATGAGAGGACTTTAGAAAGTTTGTGGGAAAAGAAACTCAAGATCTCAATACATTTTGGCGAACAACATTTCAATCCATGTGTGCGGTTTTGTTTTTTGTTTTTTCATGATACACACACTTTCATAAACTGACCCCAAGTAGGCATCTGGCCGCCACTGTCATCCACGCCACCTACCCAGCCACTCTCAGTGGTGGAGCTTGTGCCCTCTGCCCTGCATACCTACCACAGCTTCACAGACCACTTCCCAGTGCACTAAGAAAGATCAGCTTGCCAGGTTCTGCGGTCTAGCCCCATGCACCCCCGTGTCCTGGAAGCACCACACATGTAGCCGCAACCTCTAAGGGGAAGAGCTTTGAACACATCCTCTGAAGTGACCCCACATCCCTTGTGTGCTCTGAGGCCCAGGACCATGTATGTACTCAACTGCCGAGCCAGAACTTCAAGTGAATGACAAAAACAAAGATTCCTCACATTCGGTGTCTCCAAAACACTCTTCCAATTAGGATCACCAGCATGTTTTATCGCAGAACACAAAAAAGTCATTTCAAGCTGCATATATTGCAGTCATATCACACACCTTCCTTATTCGTCAGCCTCTACATACCAAGTTTTATTAATTGATCCTCAAAAAAACTTTCCTAATCTTTCATCTCTTTTTTTGTATTAAAGATTTATTTTTTAGGACCCGGTGGGATGGCTCAGTGGCTAAATCCTCACCTTGCATGCACCAGGATTCCATACGGGCACCAGTTTGTGTTCCCAGCAGCTCCACTTCCCACCCAGCTCCCTGCTTGTGGCCTGGGAAAGCAGTCAAGGATGCTGCACCCGCGTGGGAGAACCAGAAGAAGTTTCCAGATCCTGGCTACAGATTGGCTCAGCTCCAGCCACTGTGGCCACTTGCGGAGTGAATCAGCAAGTGGAAGATCTTTGTCTCTCTGTAAATCTGTCTTTCCAATAAAAATAAATAAATGTTTAAAAAATATTTATTGGAAAGACAGGTGTACAAAGAGAGGAGAGACAGAGAGACTTATCTTCCACCTATTCGTTCACTCCCCAAATGGCCACAATAACTAGAGCTGAGCTGATCCGAAGCTAGGAGCCCAAAACCTCTTCTGGGTCTCCCACATGGGTGCAGGGTCCCAAAGCTTTTGGCCATCCTCCTTTGCTTAGCCAGGCCACA
The DNA here is from genome assembly GCF_030435755.1 of Ochotona princeps. Lineage (NCBI taxonomy): Eukaryota > Metazoa > Chordata > Mammalia > Lagomorpha > Ochotonidae > Ochotona > Ochotona princeps. The sequence goes on from NC_080865.1 coordinate 26,859,145, forward strand.
AGCAGGGAGCTGGATGGGAAGTGGAGCAGCTCAGACTGGAACCAATGCCCATATGGGATACCAGTGCTGCAGGCAAAGGTTTAGCTTACCATGGCACTGGCCACTCCATCTCTATTTTAAACCTCCATGAACCAGCCCATCATCTCTACCCTCCTAGACTATCCAGTAGTTTCATAATAATCCACTTTCATCATCATGACAAAATACTTGAGGCAGAGGACTTTTATAAATGTGTGTATATTACATATATATACATATATTATATATATGGCTTATATAAGGTCTCCTTTGGCAAGGTCTAGGGACCCCAACTAGTGACAATCTTTCTGGAAGTCTCCAGTGGCTCAGCTCAGCAGGAGAAAGCGACTGCACCTATCTGTCCGTATCTAGCCTCTCTTCCTCTCACATAAAGCCATCAGAATTCAATCATGTGAGTTCCAACAGATGTTCTCACCTATCATTGCACAAGGGCCGTGCCCTCAAACACCGGACTCAGGCTAGGTTTCCATCCTCCTAATGGGGATTAATCTTCAACACGTGAAGCCCTGGAGGGTTGCTCATAGAGCCTACCCAAACTGCCGCATTTCACCTCTAGCCTCCAAAGCCTCGTGCCTTTCAAAAATTGCAAAGTACAATCATTTCATCCCCAATATTTCCAAAGTCTTAACTTAAACCTGCTTGAATTCAAAAGTCCAACTCCAATATCTTATCCAAGACTCAAGGCAAACTTTTTACAGTGGCAAGCCTGTAAAACAGTCATTAGTTACCTACTTCCAGGTAGTACAGCAGAACAGCCACGGATTACACATTCCCATTCCAACAGGTGACAAGTCAAAAGTCAGCCAAAATCAAGACTGAAGCCCAGCAGGCCTGACATCAACTCCTAAATCCTCAAGTCCCATGTCTTGTGCATACTGCCACGAAGGTTGTGAACCCGAAACCTTGGGCAGCCCTAGCAGCTGGTTTTGCTGGTCACCGCCTACACGGCTGCTCTCTGTAAGCATCTTTCCCAGCTGAGAGGTGTACGGTGCTGGTCACTCTACCTTTTTGATGCCTCCTCTGCAGCTCCACCGGGCATCACCCATCCAAAGTTCCCTGCAGAAGCCCCGACCCTGTGCCCACCGTCTTCCAGGCCCCTCGGGCTTCCCTTTGAGAGCTCAGGGAAAGCCGCCATGACGTTCCAACACTTGCATTCCGTGAAACTTAAAAAACCTGTGTCCCACGGGCTCTACGGACTCTAGGGGGCGGCGCCTAGTACAGGCTGCACCTGGGTCCAGCTGAATCACGGCTGTAACCACAGGCAGCTCTGCTGGCTGGATGCAGCGAGAGCACTCCTGGGTTCCTCGCCCTCTGCGCACAGCAAGAGAGGGGCAGCCCGCGGTGCTTTTCCAATTACCCTGAGGCAAAGCCCTGCTCACCCCCCTCAGTAGCACGCAGCATCTCTGCCGCACTCCTTCTCACACATTTGTTCTTCTCTCTTCCGCTTTAACTTTTCCAGCTCTTTCCTAACTTTCCAAATCTTTGCATACTGCATTTGTTTTAGCTCTGCTGTCTCTGGGCCACACCACTGGCGCGAAGAGTAGTTTGTATACTTTGTGGTTCAGCTATTTCCTGTGTCACTATCTCAATTTATCACTTTTTAAATTCAGCCTTCCACACAGTTCTAGGACATCACCATAAATCAGCCTGGTTTTTACAAGGTGTCACAAGGGTGGCCCACTTTCCAATAGAATATCCTTCATTTGCATCCAGAACCTTGTCAGCATGCTTTTCAGCGTCCATGCTTCTTTTTTAAAAAAGATTTATTTTTTATTGGAAAGACAGATATGTAGAGAGAAGGGGATACAGAGACAAAGATATTTCATCCACAGGTTCACTTCCCAAGCAGAGTGGCCACAATGGCCAGAGCTGAGCTGATTTGAAGCCAGGAGCTTCTTCCAGGTCTCCCATGCAGGTGCAGGGTCCCAAGGCTTTGGGCCATCCTCTACTACTTTCCCAGGCCACAAGCAGGGAGCTGGATGGGAAACTGGACAGCTGGGACATGAGCTGGCACCCATATGGGATCCCAGTGCATGCAAGATGAGGATTTAGGGCTTGGCACCGCGGCCTAGTAGCTACAGTCCTCGCCTTGAATGTGCCGGGATCCCATATGGGCGTCGGTTCTAATCCTGGCGGCGGCCCTGCTTCCCATCCAGCTCCCTGCTTGTGGCCTGGGAAAGCAGTCAAGGATGGCCCAAAGCCTTGGGACCCTGCAACCACGTGGGAGACCCAGAAGAGCTCCTGGCTCCTGGCTTCAGATCGGCACAGTACCAGCCGATGCAGTCACTTGGGGAGTGAATCATCAGACAAAAGATCTTTGTCTCTGTCTATCCTTCTCTTTGTATATCTGACTTTGCAATGAAAATAAATAAATCTCTCTCTCTAAAAAAAAGATGAGGATTTAGCCACTAGGTTTCCGCACCAAGTCCCACTGTCCACACTTATGTCGATATGCTGGTCACAAATCATAGGCCAATATCTGAGACATTCCAGTTCTTTTCAGCTTCATTGTCTTCTGAGCCCTAACCAGGCTTACCCATAATGCTCTACACACAGGCTCCTAAATTTTTTCTAGCCTGATCTTCCAAACTCTTCTAACCTGTGCCAGTTACCAATAAACAAATTCAAAACTTTCTATGTCTTTAGGTATAGTTATAATGATATCATCCTTGTCACCAATTTTTGTCTTAAGCTGTTTTTCACTATGACAATGAACTACCCAAGGCAGGCTACCTTGGGGTCTGTCATATACAGATGTGGGGATATAATGGAACAAGGATCCCTGCTTCCAGACAGAAGATGGACTCCCAATGAAGCTGTTGGACATGTGTAGACAATGGGATGCTGGACTGTCTGACATTGTCTGTACCAACAATGTCGGGGTACACTTAAATAAGAGACTGATAGAATTATGATTCCTTTTGAAGATGAAGGACTTCACTATTGTAGTAAAATGGGGAAAATCTGTCAGGGGTGGGAGTTTTGGGGGGAATTCCAGCCTATAGGAAATTGCACCACATAATTCAAAATTCAAAATAAAAATATATTTTAAAAAAGAAAATAAAAGAAAAAATTGGGGGCCTGGCACAATAGCTCAGTTGGCTAATCTTTCCCCATCAAGTACCAGCATCCTGTATGGGCACTGGTTCATGTCCTAACTTGCCAGGCCCCAAGTCACATAATCTTTTTTTTTTTTTTAATTTATTTTATTTTAATTACAAAGTCAGATATACTGAGAGGAAGAGAGATAGAGAGGAAGTAGAGCTGCCGGGATTAGAACCAGCGGCCATATGGGATCAAGGCGAGGACCTTAGCCATTAGGCCACGCTGCCGAGCCCCAAGTCACATAATCTTAACATCTGCCCAAAGGTGCCCCCCTCTAAACATACTTGGATTAAACTCCCACCCTCTAATATTTACCTATCTATTTGAAAGGCAGAGTGACACCGAGAGAAGACCTTTCATCAACTAATTCACTCCCCAAATGCCTGCAACAGCAGCATTTTATTGGATTTTTTTAGATTTATTTATTTTTTATTGGAAAGGTAGATTCTTAGAGAGAAGGAGAGACAGAGAGCAAGATCTTCCATCTGCTATTTCACTCTCCAAGTGGCCACAATGGCCGGAGCTGAGCCAATACAAAGGCAGAAGCCAGGAGCCTCTTCTGGGTCTCTCACACAGGTGCAAGGTCCCAAGGCTTTGGGCCGTCCTCGACTGCTTTCCCAGGCCACAAGCAGAGACATGAACCAGTGTTCATATGGGATTCCAGTGCACGCAAGGCAAGGACTTCAGCCACTATGCTGCTGCACCAGGCCCAACAGCAACATTTTAACCGCTGCTTCAAATGGCTACCCCTGTTGAGCACAAAGTACTTCCTTATCACACATATCCCAAGTCTTACCAATCAAGTGCCTGTGGATTCTTCTGGTTCATGTCTCCACACACGTCTAAGTCCTACAAAGTTGAAGACCATTCCTGAGTTTGTTAGTCTGATCCGCAGTACATGAAGAAATGGCACTCAAACAGAGACTCAAACAGGTATAGGAAACAATCTCTCCTTTTGACAAGCCCGCAGGTTTTAAAACATCCACCTGGACACACTGTCTGCCTACATGATTGGCAGTTTTGGTCCAAGATTTCATTTGAGGTGGAGTATGCAAAAGGTTGAAACTCACCAAAGTTGACGTCAACAACAAAGACCGGAAGCTGAGGTTCAGTGGTGCCGTACTGACCACCACAAAGACCCTCAAGACTTAAAACAGGTTTCTGAGAGCTCGGCTGGCCATAGAAACCAGATTGTTATTAAGATCAATAGCACTTGGGCTCGGCGGCGTGGCCTAGTGGCTAAGGTCCTCGCCTTGATCCCATATGGCCGCTGGTTCTAATCCCGGCAGCTCCACTTCCTCTCTGTCTCTCCTTCTCTCAGTGTATCTGACTTTGTAATAAAAAAAATAATAATAAAATAAGATCAATAGCACTAGCTGCTACAGGTTACTCCTAAAATGTCACTAGCTTCACTAAGTAAGTCTATCGCTTGTTCATGTCACTTGCCCATGTGAAGGGGCAGGTGTTTTACTCCATGGAGTCATTCAAGAAGCCAACTTCCTTCCATCATGTGACTCTGACCTTCTCTTGGTCTGGGGAGTCCTCTGCACTAAACTCTGAATGAAGCAAAGAAAGCAGCTCGGTCAGACATTTGACATAGTGCTTAAGACACACACATCCTACACTGCAATCGCTAGGCCCGAGTCACAGCGCCACACTGTCTCTAGCCTCATGCTAGGCCCAGCCTGGGAGGTGGCCACCGTGTAGCTGGGGCCCTGCCACCCATGTCAGAGAGCCACTCTGCTTCCTGACTTCAGCCTGGCCCAGCCTTACTTGTGGATATTTGGGGAGTGAACCAGCAGATGGAAAGATCTCTCTCTCTCTCAAATACATAAATACATACTAAAAATAATTTCACACACCAAATAAAATAATCAACAGAGTGAATAAACAACCTAAAGAATGGAAGAAAATATTTTCAAGATATACATCCGACAAGGAATTCATATTCAGAATATATAAGGAACTCAACTAAAACAGAAAAAAGACAAATAAGCCAAATAAAAATAAGCAATAGATTGAAATATATTCATTTTTAAAAAGTCATAAATGGCCAACGTAAACATGAAAAAATTGTTCAGCATCACTAGTCATCCAGGAAATCAAAACCTCAATGAGCTACTATCAAAAAGACAAAAATTGTTGCAATATTGTATTGGTGAGAATCTAAATTAGCACAGCTATCATGGGAAAATGCGTGGAGGGTCCACAAAAATTAAAAATGTATCTACCATATGACTCAGGTATCCCACCCCTGAGTATGTATCCAAAGGAAATGGAAAGCATCTGCACAAGAAACATCTGTACACCCCTGTTTATTGCAGACTTATTCAAAACAATCAGGAAATGGGAATGTACTGATAAGTAGATAAAGTATATATGCTATAGCCACGCAAACAATGGAGTACTATGCAGCCATAAAAAGCATGAAATCTCATCATTTTCAACAGCATGGATTGAATGGAAGGATGTTATCAATGAAATAAACCAAGTACAGACAGACAGTCATCACATGATCTCACTAGAAATTATGAACAGGCAGTTACCAGAGGCTGGGGTGGGAAGAAGGGAGGGAAGGATGGGAAAAGGTTGATTGATGAGTACGTATAATTAGATCGGACTGAAAACTTCTGGTATTGCATTGCACAGTAGGACAACTATAGGTAATCAATGTACTGTACACTTCTCTACATGAAATACACTAGAAGATGAGATTCTAGGTGCTTTCACTGTAAAGAAATGTTAACTGCTGGAAGGGATAAATATATCTAATCCCCAGAGGTGTGAACAGTAGCCAACTTAGCTGCAACGGGACTCGTGGTGTATTTCAATCAGCTACTTTTGAGGAACCAGGAGCCCTTTCAGCTATCATCCAGCATGTGCTGGTATCTTAAAATAACTCCCACCATAGGAAACCTGGATGTTGTTAAAATGTTCCATTGGTGTTTTTGTTTATGTGTTGTTTTGTTTGTTTTTTGCCTTGCATCCTCGGGGTGGAGGGGAGGGAACCACGAACATTTCAGTAATTTGTTTGCCCAGAAATGTACAAATGATAGCCATCTTAGCTACCATACAAATTTCATGCACTGCAATTCCCAGAGCCTTTCATGCCTTTACACCAACCACCTTTTGAGGAAGTGGAGCGCTTTCACCCCCCCTAATATCACAAGAGAGCCACTTCCATCAGCTGGTGTTCCATTGCCTGTTCTGACCTCCAGCTTCTCTGCATGCTTGGGAACCATGCAAATCCCAACAGTTTCCCTGCCTAGAGCTGAGAAACTGAGCCATTCTAGCCATTCTACTGGTTTCACAAGGTACAAAGCCCTTTCCAACCACAGAACTTTCTGGCCACACTTTCCTGCAGCTGGTTCCCCGAGGGACTTGCAGACACCTGTTCCCACCACAACGGGGTTCCTCGAGCACTTCAATCTTCCACCATGCCCTTGCACTCTCTGAAGCCACAGTCCATCGGGCCAGTAGCCTTCTAGTACATTGTTGCCAGGAAGATCCTTCAGCTTGGCCACATGCCAGGAACATGACGGTACAGAATAAATTAATCCCCCTTGCAGCTAGCTGTGACTATTAGGCTATAAGAAGGAGAACTGTGGATAACTTCTAAACTCCGCCTCAAAAAGCAAAGGACATGACCTTCCTGTCTTCCTCCTCTGTTACAGGCCTGGAACGCTATGGTGAGTGGTGAGCTGTGGACACTGGATCCTACAGACGAAGGCCACACCCTTGGAACAAAAGAGCTGCAAGAAAGCAGGAATGTTGGAGCCATGACTTCCTGGAGTAGAACCACCTTTGCAGCTCCAACTGCTACATGAAAATGAGATCAGCTTCCAGCTTGTTTAAACCATCATTGTCACTGAACCCTGAGGGGTCCAAGCCCTATCCTAATGAATAAGCCTTATTTCACCAAAAATTTAGGAATTAGTTCAATTCAACCTCTCAGTAACAAATAAAACCCTAAGTCAGAATGGCAAGGTTTAAGATAAAAATCCTCGTTAAGATGTCTGTGTCCCATGCCAGAGTCCTTGAAATCAACGTCTGGCGCCAGCTCTGGGAGGCAGCGGGTGATGGCTCCCTCACTCGGCTCCTACCACCTACATGCAACATTTGGAGGAAGTTCCAAGCTTGTAACCTTGGCCCCAGTCCAGCTCCAGCTGCTGTAGACATTTGGGAAGTAACCAGCAGTAACCTGCCGAGCTCTAGCTCGTCCTCCCTCGACCTTCCCTCAATGTCTCTCCAAACGAATAAATTCTCTCTCACTCGCTGCCTTTTAAAAACATCTTCATTTTTTAAAAAGTGAAAGCAAGCAATAGCTTTCAAATGCTTTGACCTCTCTTCATCTCTTCAACTGTCATCTTTTCTCTTTAGACCAGTACTGCTCGATAGTGGACAACCTTCAACAGCATCCCAATGCATTAACAACCCAGGGCGGACTCACAAACACAACTTCCCAGGTTTCCTAACATCCTGTCCTGCCTCACACACACCAAACAGCCCCATGCGCTCCGCACTATCCACACCTTTCTGTTGTATTTGTCATGTACTCTCCTGCAATAGTCCCTCTACAGGTGTTGTCACCTCTGTCCCAATACTCCTCTTGCCAGCCCTCCTCATGAAGTCACGGTCGGTCGGCTTGCCTTCCAGCGCTCAGCTGAGATACCACCTCTCAGCCTGCTCTCCTGGGCTCAGCAAAGGCCACCTGATGTGTTCTTCCGACGGCGAGAGTCTGCCAGTCACAGGCTTGCCACAGTCACGGTTTTCCATTTGCTTTATGATCAATGGATGAATTATAAGTGCAATGGGGCAGGAGCTGTGTCTGGTTTTTCTCAACATTATCCCATAAAGTAGGCAGATGAATTTTTGTATGTGAGGCGTTATTGCCAAGGCACAGGGGCATGCTTCATAATGGGTTTTGGTCTCACCTGAGGCCACTTAAGGTTTATCCTCAGCACCACAGACCAGGGGAAAAAAGCAGTGTCTTAATCCAGGAAAGAGGATTTTTCTTTTTCACATAAAATATGCATGAAAGAAGAGTTGGTTGGAGTATGACAGATCTACATCATGGCCAGGGATCCAGAGGTCCTCTGACCAAGCCCTCTGCACGCCGAGGCTACGATTCTGGTCTCCGTGGTCCAATATGGCCAGAAGGGCTCCAGCACCACATGTGGCCCAGGGAACAAATGTGAGAAATGGAGCAAGGTATTTCCCTTGTGTGTTAAGGCGACATCCTGGAAATACCATAGAAATCATGTCCTTCTCTGGTACTTAGCCAAACCGGCCGCGCCTTCCTGGAAAGCAGAACAAGAAAGGTGTTCTCTCAGCCACACTACCGCGCCTGGCAGAAATCAGGATCCAGTCACTAAAAGAAAACAGGGCGTGTTCTCACTATTGATCGCTGCCTAAGAAACCACCCTAAAGCTTAGTGGTTTGAAACAAAATAGCAACCAAGAATAAGTCAAGTTCATAATAAGCAGTTTCTTGGCTCCCAACATCTGTGAGTTGAGTGGGCTCAGCCAGGCACTGCTCCCATTGGTCTCACGTGGGTCCACACGTTGGGGCCGCCAACTAAGACGCTGGCACTGCTGAGCCCACCTGCTTCTCACTAGGCTCTCACAGCTTCCCACATGCTCTCTCCACACCAGCTCTCTCCCATGCAATGTTCAAAACCACCCCTTCCCCAAACCCAGGCCCCACCACCTGCCACTGATCAAGCAGTCACAGGGCAAGCCTGAACACAAGGAGCAAAGAAAGAAGCTCACTTTTTCCATGAGGGGAATGACAGCGAATTTGCAACTTTCTGGAGTCCACCATCAGGACAGTGCATACTTGCAGGTAATTGGCACTCTCAACATATTCCATCTAAAAGACTTTAAGAGGGCCACTGGCGCAAAAGGCTCAAAAAGAAACACTGGCCAAGTAAAACTAATAATAATCTCACAGTAATTCTTCCGGCCAAGTCTTCACAGAGCCCTAGTAACCCTTTAAAACCTGCCTGCCAGGAGTAAAATAGGCTGGACAATATTAATAAGCAATTGAGAACATATCATTCAGGGAACTACAGCTGGGCAACTGCCACATGAAAAAGAGCTGACTATGCTAATCATGGGAGAAACGCACATAAAAATGATAGTGAACTCATGTTGTCTATATCACTCTAAAAATATTAGACAGGATGGAAGATACCCAGTACTACCAATGGTATTCATGAAGGTATAAAGTGACACAATCTCCTTACTTGACATTTTGTCAATATCTTTAAGCCATGCATACCTTTTAATGGAGCGGTCTTGGTCCTGAGTCAACACTGCACAGAAGTAATTGCAGGAGTATCCAAAAACGCTTGGAAAAGAGCATGCATTTCGGCAGTCATCTATCACACAACATACATTAACTTTTACTTGGCGTCTACAGGATATCACTATGCTGCTGGTGCTTTTCTTTTCCCTGGTTTTCAGGTGAGGAAACTGAGTCTTGTGAGATTAATTAGATTTCCCAAGGCCACAGAGCCAGGAGGTGAAGGGGGGAGTGGGTGGGAATGGGCTGCAAGCCAGATCTCATTGAGTGCGGAGTCTCAGGTCTTACACATTGCACATTCAACCACAGATGTCTTCGAGGCCCTTGCCAAGCAGAGCAGATGCGCTTAGCCTCAGGGTCACCTTTCCTCTCGCTATCCTTGCTGCCTCACTGCTCAGCCAAGCCCTACACCAGAGCAAGATACAGCAATGCTGGAGTGACCGTGAAGGGAGATATCGAATGAACTAGATAACTATTTTAGTAAGCTAAGTTTGGGGAAGGGGAGTAGCTCTAATTTGCAATGATGGACAGGTTGTAGCCAAATCGCTACAGCATATCCTGCTAGAGGTGGTATAAATTGTCTCAAACAAGTGGAGAGGCACTGTTGGCAATGTTTCAACACACTGGATTCTGACCCTCTCGCGTCAGCAATCCCAGGCTTAGGAAAGTATTTGAAGGGAATAACGCAAAGGAATAGTTGGGTGCACAACACTTTGCACTGTGTTGTGATTTCTAATCACAAAATAAGCCAGGGCCTGGTACGATAGCCTCATGGCTAAATCTTTGCCTTGCATCCACTGAGATCCCATATGGGTGCTGGCTCTTATCTCGGCTGCTCCACTTCCCTTCCAGTTCCCTATTCATGGCTTGGGAAAACAGTGGAAAACGGCCCAAAGCCTTGGGCCCCTGCACCCATGTGGGAGACCCAGAAGAAGCTCCTGGCTCCTGGCTTCAGATTGATTCAACCCTGGTCATTGCAGCCACTTGGGGAATGAACCAGTGGACAGAAAACCTTTCTCTCTATGTCTCCTTCTCTCTGTATATCTGGCTTTCCAACAAAACAAGCCCAACAACACAAAAGTTCATTAAGGTGGAAGGATTTAAGTCACGCTTGAGGGTTTGGATTTGACAAGAAGCACAGCTGTTCATCTTTCTTCCCAGGCTCCTTTGGTTGCCGAAGGCCTGACGCTCACACAGCCCCCAGTACTAGTATTAAATCAACCAACAACAGTCAGTGTGGCACATTTGCACTCTGCAAAATCAGAATGGAGTCAGCCCAATGTTTTCTTCACATTCAAAAAACTGCGAACACACTCCACCTGCCCTCTTTTAGCTCTGCATAAGGCTGCGTTCTTTAGCACATGTGCTGTTTACTGTTTCAACTCCCTCACAGCTTTCTCGATATTTCCAAAATGTTTTCTTTCCTGAAGTTGTGCATAAGCTTATGGTGGTCAGGATGCCCGCCAGGACTCTCAGAGGCACTTGGGCCTGACCACCTCCCACGTCAGCGTGACACAGGCCAAATTGCAACTTTGCTAACTGCGAAGGCTCGCTGAGAGATGACCTATAATTATGAGAAATACATCAAATAGTGATTATTTTTATTGATGTCAAGCTGCAGTTTTACAATTAGCTGTGTTCCAAGAGAGAGCGTGTTCTTTCCTGGCTAGTGCCCAGGCCTCACAACCTGCTTACAAACTAGATGCAGAGAATGGAATCGCTCCTTGCAGTTCTGTCCGAAGGGCTCACTCCAAGCTGTTTGGAAACAGTATGCATTGCAGGGGGCTGCCAGTCTGAGGGAGGACGTGAGGTAGAACAGCGATCATCATTATTGAACAATAATGGTATCAGAACAATACCCCACACGCTTTAGAGAGTTAAAATGTTCCCTGCCTAATGGCTGCGTGTTGCATATAATTATTTTCTTTGTGCGCTCATTGCAATTTTTAAATTGTCTTTCATTATAAACTGTGTCTACAATATAGGTGACCTTCTTTTTCTATGCATTCTAATACAGAGGAACTGTCAGGTAGTGAGACGCACGTGAGTTTGTTTGTCTGGGGGGGGGTTGTTTTGTTTTGTTTTGCTCCTTAGATCTCTCCGTAAAGATTTTTTTTTAAAGCGACACTCTTTTTTGCAAAACCCCTTTTAGAAGGCAATGGAGAGCGGAAAGGGTGTGACAAGGCACACACTGCAGTCTTCTGATTGCTGCTAGCTGGCTGCCTGACCAAGGACACGTCACTTCATCTCTCTCTGAGTCTCAAGGTTCTTACCTGTCGGGAAGCCGGCACAGAGGCACACTGTGGAGTTCAGGGCCCTCCTGCCTCCAGTTCTGTGAGCTCGGGTGGGCTACCTGCTCTCCTAGTTTATCCTGGCATTTGCTAGAATGTGGGACTTTCAGTTCAAAGATGGGCCAAATCCCAGGAACACCAGGGTGAGGTGATCACCCTTTCTGTGCCTCAGTTTCCTCATCTGTGATAGAAGGCTCCCTGTTGGGTTATGTGGACTGATGTGAGTGACAGGCCCTGGCAACAATGCATGGCTGGGAGTGAATGCTCAGTGAGATCTGCTCTTACCTTCTGGGCGGTCTTTGCTAAAACATCCCCGTCGTCACTATTCCATCCCCCTCTCTTACTGTATCACCATCTCCTGTTCTCCTCTCTTCCATTTAATAGCTTAAAGACTCTAAGATGAACGAACATCTTTAGTGTTAAACCTGACATGCTGTGAAATCCTTTGTTTCACTCACCACTCCAGACAATATCAATGATGCCTTCAAAATGTTTTTAAGCAATTTAATATAGCTCTCATTGCAATGTCACAATTTTCAAAGTTAGAGTTCAATCTCCCTTTAGAGTAACGCAATAAAAAGGTTATTCTAATATCATTCCCTTTATATAAATAACATCAACATGCAACAACCTATAAGCAGAAGAAGAAAGAAGGAGAGTGAGGAGATTCAGGTACAAGTTGTTCCATGATGGGATAAGCCACAAGATTTCCTGGGGCTACCATTCCTTCCTGTCTCTCAGAAAACATTTCTGGAGGAGTTCCTTGTGCGCTCTTTGCAGTGGGAATTAATCATGACCCATGGGATGCTTGGGAGATGGAAGTTCAGTTCTTGAACAAGTGCCTGGGGACAAATGAATGTCGATGAAACTTCCAGAAACAAGGTCCTATGGCACATACAAAAAGATACGGATTCAACTTGCTAGGCTACTTCTAAGAGGTCTTGGAAACATGAAAGGAAAAGATAAGTTTATTTCATTTCAGAACAAACATCTTTAGATCCATGCCTATGTTTTTCCCTCAAATGCATTTCCCATGACATTTTTGAAGTCCCCACCCCTATATGACACCAGGAATCAGGACCTTCCGTGGAAGCGAATCTTTGAAAAGTTTTCTCTTTGCTCCCCAGTTCTGTGATGCCTAACACCTCAAGGCCCTCTGTTTGAGATCAAGGGAAATGAGTAAAAGAAAGGGCAGACATTTTCTCTGTTGGCCAAGAGTGTAAAGTGCTTTCTGGATATTTTTGCTAGGAGGGGGGGGTGTACAGAATTGAAATCAGCCGATCTGTGTTTACAGCTCTGTGTGGGGTACACACCAACCTACAAGAGAGCAAGCAAGCAAGAAAGAAACAGCTTGCAATTGATTCTCCGCTGTGCGTGATTGTCAACAACAGCATTTTCTATTTGTACTATTTAAAAGATAGTGCTGGTGGTCTCTTCGTTTCTCAGAAAAGGGAAATTTTACACCTGTTAGATTATAGTCTTGGAACTATTTATTAGGGGGAACGTACCATGACAGATAACACCAACTCTCTATTATCCATGAAAAGAAATAAGTAAAAATCACTCCCAGGTCTAAATTTCACTTGAACTGTGGGTTTCAATCTCTTTTCTTTCCAGCCCTTGTGAGCTTCTCTAAGCAAAATACGCTGGTTTTAATTTCTTGTTAGTCCTTTGAGAGCCCTGAACCTAGGGGAGTAATGAACAATGAAATAGTCCCAACAGCAGTAATGAGAGAACTGAGGAAGGAGAATGAGGCCTGGACAAATAAGGGAGGAAAAAGATCCATCAACGCCCCCCACCCCGAGAATGAAAAATGAAGTGCCATTTGCCAAAATCATAGTACCTTCTACACTCCCACCACCAAAGCGCAAGCCTCTGCTTCCGGAAACATTGACTAAGCTGTTCCCTGGTGCCAGGAACTGTGCTGAGATGGAGAAGTTTGCAGTGGGAGAGAGCATGAGGCGCTGACCAGAAGCGTGCCATGCAAAATCCTGGGCGATTGTGAGAAATCTACCATTTCCCACTAGGAAAAAAAAAAACCAAAAGTTTGAGCTATTCAGATCTCACTGAATCTTCGATCAAAAAACAAAAAAACAAAAAACAAAACCCTGCGTTCTGTGTTTTTGCATCTGAGTAGATTCATTTGCTCTGCCTCGACTTCCACCCGCACCTGCTACCAAGGTCATTGGAGAGGGGCTGTCCGAGATCTCTGCCACCTCAATCTGTGACCCTGGGCACCTCTCTACCCACAGGCCGCCTCCCCACTCGCGCCCTCTCGTGGGCGCCCTGATCCAGCCTCCCCATTCATTGATGCCATCAGGGTCATCCAAGATGGGTCTTGGTTTGATTGTTTTGGTTCCCAAGATCCAGGAGGCCACAAGGTCTTAGCTGCAGCCGCAACACCCTCAGCAAAACAGGGTGTCCTGCACTCCCCCAGCCGTGGGGTGAGGACACCTCTGTCCCTCCCTCTGGGGAAACCGGGCCGCCTCAGGGGGCCCTCCAGCTCTGTCTGGATGGCCATAGGAAGCCCCTAGGTCATGCGTGTCCCAGCTCTCCGCCACCATAGCCCTCCTAACCTCAGTTTAGGAGCCGACTCTTCACTCTCAAAGCGGCTGGGTGTCCTCCACCAAAATGCCAGGTGGGCTGGTGACTCGGGGGCAGCTGGGCGCGGCCTGGGAAGGCCGGAGCTGGCCAGGTTTGGAGGAGCAGCGCACAGAGCGCTGAGGGGGAAAGCCCTGTGCTTGGTTACTCTTGTGCTTTCTGATCGGGCAAATGATTTGCGGCAGGAAACGCGCTCACTCCCTCTAACCCAGCAGCATCGTGCTGTCCAGTCCAGAGCCGGCTTCCCCCTCGGTCGCTGCCTTTTTTTTTTTTTTTTAAACGTGCAGGTTATTTTGCGACGATGAAGGGAACAGAACGAAGGGAACAGAACGCTGAGCAGCCCAGCAGCATCTCCCCTCCTCCCTTGCACACAAAGCAACTCTTAATTAAACACGGGGCCACCCACGCCTCCCTTCCCACAGGACTGCTTCCATCTGCTCCTCGCCACCCCACTCCACCCTGAAATACCCGCCTGGGAAGGGCAAGGAAAGCCTCGCTTAAACTTCCCAATTAGCAAGACACATCAGGGAGAGCTACTTGCGCTCCTATTTGGGGGCTCTTCCTCTCCAGGCCGCACACTTAGTAGACGTTTTGTTGGCCTTAGGCTGATTTGGAAACCCTACCGATGGGAAGGCAAGAGGTGGCAGTCAACACAGCACTTGAAAACCACGTTGTGCGTGAGTTAGGACGGACACGGTGCCAAAGCACTGATCACTGCTGGGAATTGGTTTTCCTTTTGTTAAAGCTTCTGGGGGACTTTGGAACAGAGGTTCCAGGAGCTGCAAGGAATCTGGAGTCCTTTCCAGGTTGAGCAAGTCACTGGGCGGGTGGCTGGACAAAAACAGTGACTTTGGTTTTCCTCAGTTTCTGGCCAGAGCAAGAGGGAGTAGGTGATTTGGGAGCCTTGGAGGGAAGTGGATTCCAGAATTTTCTGATACAGTCGCTTCTAGCTGGGGGATGGGGAGCTCTGGGGAAAAGCTGCAGGGCAGCGACCAAGGTCTCTTCAGAAGAAAGCTGTGGAGGGGTCATCAAGCCACAGTTGGGGCATCCTACAGTTAGAAGGTGGGAGACTTTATCGAGTTTAAGAATGGAAAATCCTAAAACTGAAAATCGCAAAATCTGAGCACAGGGAATCTATAATCAAAGAACGGGGTACACTCTGAAGGTGGGAGGGTATCCGAGAGCCATACACTGGGGGATAGCAAAGACATGGACACCAAATCGGTCTCTGAAAGGACTGTCCTGGGATGCTGGCGCTGGAGGACGCAGGCCAGGGGGCCTCCGGAACGGCTTCGGAGGCAGCACAGTCGGGACTTCCGACTCGGGTTCTGCACGCTTGTCTCAGCCCCACCTCCAATTCTGTACTTCTAGGTCCCCTGTTTCCTGAGGTTCGCCTGCAAGAATCCACCCCGCAATTATCTCCCTTCACGCGCGCATTGGGGGACGGTACCCACGAACGCGCTGGAGAAGAAAGGTACAGATGGGTCTTTTATTGAACACTTGAAAATGTTTCCAAGGCTTTTGTTTTCTTTCCCCATTCATTACTGCCGGATCCCTCGAATCTGCCAACTTTAGTGCCCAGAGGCTTAGGCGACAGGGCCGGGCTCGCGCAGAGCCCCCGCTAGGGGGCGCGCTCTGGCCGTGGCGCCGAGCCCGCGCAGGGCGCTGCGGGGAAGCCCGGGTCGCCCGGCCTGGGGATGGCAGCCCGCCTGGGGTCGCGCCGCTCCCCTCCCTACTCCCAGCGCGCCCCGTCCCCCTCCCGGACTCCCCCGGAGCAGCAGCTACCAAGTCAAGGCTGCACAGGGGGCGCCTTGACCCCCGAGGCAGCCGGAGGCCCAGCGTCAGGCGGGAGAAAAGAAAGCAGATGGTGCTGGTGTCAGGACATGGAGAAGTTCTCCCTGTGGGGTCTGCAAACCTAGCGGGATGGGTGCGGCGGGGGGGGGGGTGGAGGGGCGTCGCTGAGGCACTCGAGGTGTCGGGCCAAAGCCCGACCACTAGTTTCTCTCCCCTGGGAGGGGCCAACCCCTCGCCCCCAGTCTGAGTCTCATCCAGCTTTGTGCCAGGAGCGGGGGGGGGGGGGGGGGAGTGTTAAGAAAGCTTCAGTGGCCGCCTGGAGGGACCGGATGAGGGGCGGCTGGGGAATGGGGGAGAGAATCTTTTCTCCCTAGCTTTTTTTCTGGCTCCGTCTCCGGCTCCCTCCCCCCACCCCCGCACTGACAGTGACACAAAGTGGCGGAGTTTGCAAATAAGGAAAACTGTACCAGAGCAACCGCCACAGCCACACATCCAGATCCGAACACTGGGGACTCAGCCCGTGGTCCTCAGGACGCTGCCCCATAAGCCACTTCCCAACACACCGCTCTGACAGCCCAGCCCCGCTGGGGGGAACCCACCTCTAGGGCGAAGGGCCGCAGCGGAAAGAGAAGCAGTAGGCAACTGGAGGAAAGCTGCCCAGGAGATGCATGTGCTCAGGTCCCCACGGGCCCTGGCACGGGCTGCTCCGTGGCACATCCAACAACAAACACCCTCCATTGCCCGAGCCCCCCAATCTGGGGGGAACTCAGAGAGGTAGAAAGGGGAGGGCGGCCAGGGGCCTGGGAAGGCAAGGCACAGGTTCTCGGCAGGCGGATTACCGCACATTTTCTCCTTTCAGATTTCCACACCCTCAGTAGGTAAGACTGAAAGCACCCTTGGAGCAGGTGAACCTTTGCTGCTTGGAGTTGTGGGGGGGGCAGGGGGCCGCAAATCTTTGTGTTGGTGGCTCTTCCCCGCGCCGGCTGTCAATCGCCAGGCTCGTTATCCTCACACGCCTTCAGTTTGTTTGCCTGATCTCAGCAAGGTTTTCTTCCACAAGTAGAACTATAATTGCTATAATTCTACTGTATCATTTGGATCATTGCAGTATTGTTGTTTTCTCTCCCTCTTTCTCTCCTCCTAACACTGCAGTAACGCGCTCCAGTGTTAAATTAGCAGGTTGCGGAAGACCATAAATGAATGAAAGTTTGTTAAAAAAAATAAATAAATAAAATAGCGAAATGACTTGGCAAAGGGGATAACGCATCACAGAGCATCCTTGCGTGTAATCAGAACTTATTGTCTTCCCTTCCAATGGCGTCCAAATTGGTCGCCAAACTCCAATGAAGTTTATTTCTATTGTTTAAATATATGTTTTGAAGAGGTTGAACATAATTCAAGGGGACCTGAGCCATCCGGTGTGACTGAAAACCCATTACAGCTTTATTTATCTATGTGTATATTTCACAATAAATTAAAACATCTCAAATGAAAAGTGTGTGAGGTTAACTCGCCTCCAAACATCCCCCCCCGCATAATGACATCCAACTGCCACCCCCTTATCCCACATTTCTTGCAAATATAATTTCAAAACCACAATGTGGAATTAGCTCTCATCACAGAAATGAAAAACTTTCTTCCTTGCACTTCTTCTAGATAATTTTACTTCCAGTTTTGGGGACCAGCCCCATTTCTCACCACAAACAACAGTTTTAAACATTTTTGACCCTCACGTCCACTCATCATTGTCCTTTTTATTTTAGTGACGCATTTCAAGAGCAGATGAACCCCCCAGCCATTGTTTCCCAAGTGGTCCTAGCAAGGAACCCCAATAGCTGAAGGCCCCAAAGATTAGAAGAGACAAAAGTTGCAAAGAACAAAGTACAAACATGAATGGTACTATCACTAAAATGCATTCGCTTTTGATTGTGAGTAAAACAAAGGGAAGAAAATGAAGTGCCGAGAGGTGTCATCTTGCTGTCCGCGCACGTTAACCTCTATGGTCTCCATAGCCCTGCAGCCCAAGTCCTAAAGGTCTACTTACTCAATGCACCATCAAACTCTTCCCAGCTGTTAGAGGAATCCTTTGATTTTCTAAAATGGCATACAGGAAACACACATGCGCGTGCACACACACACACACACACACACACGTCTGGATCTTGTATTCTGACTAGCCACTGTGGACATGCCAGCAAGCTGCCTTCCTATTCAATACCATACAAAAGTTTTCTGTATTTTTAAAAAACTGTATTCTCCAGGAAAGAGGCAAGGGTCATTTGTAGAGTTTCCAGTTGGGTACCGAATGGTGACAAAGATGATCTCTAGGCTGCTGGGCATACAGGGAGCTGGGTCAGGCCCTCCTCCACGAAGTGAATGGGCTTGCCTTCCACTAGCATCTTCACTTGGGGAACTTAATTAGAAAAGACGCTAAATAAATAAAACAAAACAGCACAACAAGTAAAGCAAGGGTTTCCACGGAGGTCTCCCAAACGAATGCTTTAGATTCCATCAGTAGAATTAAGATTTAATTCCAAGGATCATTAAGTCAGAATCAGAAGTTCTAAACTAACCTTCCCTTTTACAGTGGGTGATTAAAATTAGAATACACCCCAGCAGAAAGTCCGATTTCTTTTAAAAGCAGAACAGCTGCAGGAGGGGGTGGTGGGGGATGGAGGAGAAGAACTCTTCCACCAAGATTTGAAGCCTCATCGGACTCTCAGAAACGAGCTATGCATTTGTGTCTCATTTTTGCTTAACACAAGCTTTCTTGGATTCCTTTTCAGCCCACTCCCTGCGCGCGTGGAGACGGCTCTGAAGGCACGGAGCCACCGACAGCCAGGTCTTGTGGATTTCCGACGCCAGGCCCTATGGGGAGGGAAAGTGGTTCCAGCTCTGTCTCCCAGCAGCCGCAGGGATGCCCGCCAGGGTCAGGGCTAGGCTAACGAAGATTCTTAAGGCTGTTGGTTGCTATCAGAGAGCTTTGCACTCTGGGACCAGGTGAGGGAAGAGGGAGAGAATACATAGTTTCCATCTAAATGGAGCAAAATAAAAATACCAAACTGTTGGGGAGGATCCAGACAAGAGAAAGGCAGGCAAAGGCAGGAGACCAGGCCAGGTTGCTGGGAGCCTCCGCCGAGGGCTGAAAAGAATCTCAAATGTCAGCGAGAGCAGAGTTCTCCTCTGCCTTCCCCATCCGCATCATTCAACGGGGAAGACGGGTGAAAAACTAAGAAGCAGAGACAGTTAGAGACGGTGAGGGATGCAGAGAGAAATCTTGTTCTTTTGCTTTTAACAGCAGCAGTAGTATGGGCATCAGTAGTCGCAACGTTGCTGTGCCTTTTCTCAACCCTTCACCCCCGTCAAGTTTTGCCTAGAACAGCCCTGCCAAACCGCCGAGATCTCCCACCCAGCCACTAGCACCCAAAAGCTAGGTAGCTGTTTACGGTTGGGCGAAGCAGTGAATCACTTATGCATCCTTGTATTTTTAAATACTGACTGTAAGTGATTCAAATGTAATCCTTTGTAAAAACGCTTTTCTCTTTGACACATTGAAGGGGTTGAGAGAGGAAAACCCGGCGTGGATTCCCTTCCCGACCCCTCTCCCACCCACCTTTCTCACCCCACGCCGGCCTCGAGCCCCTGATGCTCCCTCGCGCCTCGCTGGCAGGCAAGCTGGGAGGATGTCCTTGGCCGCGTCTCGCTCGGGATCAGCCCGGCTCCACCAGGAGCGGGGGGCTTGGCTGGCAGCCTGGGCAGGCAGCAAGCTGTTGGGGAGGAACGCGCTCTCTCACCTTCGCTAATGAGAGCCGGGGTCAGGAGACTTGGAAATTTTAGGCGCTTAGATCGAATTGAAGCCGAGTTCGGATTCCTTCCCCTGCTGGGAGCTCAGAGCCCTCCGAGGCCCGATTCGAGGACGAGCAGCCTCGAGTGTGGGAAGAAAAGGCAGAAGGGTTGGGGGGTAAGGGGGGAGCCCCCGGACCTCGCTCAGGCGCCCCCTCCTCGCAGCTGACACTTGCCAACGCCTTTTCCGCCCTGCAGGTGCTCTGGAGAAGGTCGGGCGCCTTTGGTGGAGCCGGGGCTCTGGGGGCTTTATCCCATTCCTGAGTTTCCAACTGAGACAAGAACATCTGGGGGATGCTACTACTCAGAAAGCAACGGCCGTTGGACCACTAAGGAAACCCGAAACTAAAGGCGCACACACACAGCGTTGCCCAGAGGGCACCTGTTCGCAGGCGCCTGTCACCCTGGCACCTCGGGGGTCCATCTGGCCTAGGGGCAGGCGACGGCACGCTGCCCAGAGAGGACAATATCCTCTTTGCAAGTGCCAAAGCGGTGAGAATGAGAATCACAAGGCTTCACCTCCAGGGAACGGCTGGGAGAAGGGGCACGCCACACCCCAGCGGCACCCTCGAAATCGCCCCGCATTTGCCAGAGCGGCAGGTCAACACAAAAGGGTTAAAGGAGGAGCCTTTAGGAAGATGAGGGCAAAGTTGGAAAGTTGTTAGTGAGTGAATCAGAGAGTGTGAGAGAGTGAGAGCGAGCCAGAGAGAGAGAGAGAGAGAGAGAGAGAGAGAGAGAGAGAGAGAGAATTGACTGTGCTGCGTGCTGCACCCCTTTCCCGCCAGCCTCTCCGGAATCCAGTCCCGGCTTTGCGCTTCACCCGCAGCCCGACGCAGCCCGGCCTCTGGCGAGAGCCTATCAGAAAGCGCCTCTCAGCACGTGGAGGAGAGAGACTCCAGAGCTCCGCGCCCTCTGCTCACTACACTTGTTACCGCTTGTCCTGAGCGCGGAGAGGGCGAGCTCCGGCCGCGGGCAGGACGGGAGCCGGGAGCCGGCAACCGAGGCAGGCAGAGAGGCACAAAGATCGCAATAAGATCCGTTATAACCAGCCATCTAGCCCCACCCACAACACACACCCATCCATCCCACCTGCCTGGAGAGGCAGCCAGCGGTCCGCTCTCTGCGCCCAGGGGGTTAAAAAAAAAAAAAAGCAAGAAAGAAAAAAGAAAAAGCCCCAACCATGAGCAATCAGTACCAGGAGGAGGGCTGCCCCGAGAGGCCCGAGTGCAAAAGTAAATCTCCAACTTTGCTCTCCTCCTACTGCATCGACAGCATCCTGGGCCGGAGGAGCCCGTGCAAGATGCGGCTGCTGGGAAGCGCACCGAGCCTGCCCGCCCCGCTGGCCAGCCGCGCCGACCAAGAAAAGGTCCTGCAAGGTAAGGCTGTGCCGCCGCCGTGGCACCTGCAAAGGGCTCTGGGCACTGCTTCGGATGTTTGGTATCAGGGGGTCAGGGGTCTGGGCTTGTCAAGTTGGAGAGGAAGGAAGAAGAGGCCACAAACTCTTAGGCCTGATGCCTCAAAGAGTGAGCAACACGCCGCCGCGGGCTGGCCCTGCTTTGGGGGCCCTTAGGTTCTCTGCGCTGGTGGCAGGCTGGTTTCAATGTAGCCTGTGGTTGCACTGGGTGTGTTCTGAAAAGGGCCAGCAAGCCAGAAACAGACGAATGCCCTTGCAGACCCTTGTGAGGAAAACTTGGTGAAGCCGAGAAACTCAAAAGCTCTTGGAGATGTTTCTCCAGGCAGGGTGGCCTGGTCCCTTCCTCTTTGGAAGATGTGCGGTCTTCTTTTTCTTTAAAAAAAAGAAAGTTGTAGCTTACTGATTACCAAGGTTTGCAAAAATAAAATCTCTCCACGAGCTTCCCGCAATGCTCCGTATTGTATATGATGGGGACGCAGTGTGTGGCTTCTGGGTACTTTTTTTTTCCTGCTGTACTATTTTTTTTAAGAGTTGAGCAGTCAGAGGTTTCAAATGCTTTGTTTTCTGAAACGAAAGATTCATTCAGGCAACTGTTTTGCCCCGAACCTGTTACGCTCAGGTTTCCCCTAGGTGCGGAGGTGTGGCAGGAAAAAACTGTTGGTTTCTTTTAAATTCTGAACACCAGCGGGCCGGCGGCGGCGGCGGCGGCACCACTTGCAAAACAGGAGGCGGCCGGCGCGGAACAGGGCTGTTTAAAATAAACCAGAGTCTTCTCCTTTCCTTGTTTTAGCCTGCAATGGCACCTGTGCCAGGCGCTAGCCCAAGGAAAGGACGGCCTGTGCCTGGCGCACCTCACTTCTGTCCCCAGCCCAGGCCTTCCCGGAGGGCAGTTGGCCAGGGAGCGCAGTTTGGTGCCGGGAGTCTTTATCCTTCCCGCTGCAGGCTACTGGGGCGCGGCCGTCAGAGCTCAGGGCTACAGGGCTGCCCTCCCGCACACCCTCAGGGGACGCCTGCAGGGTAGTGCCCCTCTTGCCAGCCTTGCCCGGTGGCAGAGCAACGGGCAGAGGCCGTGCATAAAGTTTTCAGGGTGGGCAAGATGATCTTGGTTTTCGAAGTTGTTTGACGCTTTTGGAGGCTCCCTTGACTCGAAATGGGAAGCCAAAAAAGGAGCAGAGTGGGCAGGGGTGGGGGAGCGGCAAAAGAAGAACAAGCGAGAGGGGAGGTAAAGCAAGCTAGAAGAGAAAGGAAGGAAAGGGGAGAGGAGAGAGCTGGGGATAGGGGAGAAGGTGAGAGAGGAAGAGAATATTCAAGGGACTAGGTAGCAGAAGCAAGGGGACTAGGTAGCAGAAGTAAAGGAGGAAAGAAAAGTGAGAGCCGGGAAAGAACAAGGGGGAAGGAGACAGAATAAAAAGAGGGGGGAAAGCAAAGGAAAGAAGGAGAGAAGGTTGTAAAAAGAAAACAAAGAGCAGGAAAAGCGGGGAAGGCAGTCAGGGGAAGTCTAGTGGCTCCGGGGCAGTGCGCTCCCGGGCCTAGGTGCCGAAGGAACCGCGGCGGGCTGGCTCCGAACAGCAGCTTGGGCGGGGGATGCCTGCGCCGCCCAGCGCGCTGACCGCTCTTCCTTGCCCGCAGGCTCCCCTAAGGGCAGCAGCGCCCCGTTCGAGGCTGAGCTGCACCTGCCGCCCAAGCTGCGGCGCCTGTACGGTCCCGGCGGGGGCCGCCTCCTCCAGGGCGCCGCGGCAGCAGCGGCGGCGGCGGCGGCGGCAGCAGCAGCTGCGGCTACAGCCGGCGCGGGGCCCCGGGGGGAGGCGCCGCCGCCGCCGCCGCCGCCGCCAACCTCGCGGCCCGGGGAGCGGCCGGACGGGGCCGGGGCTGCGGTGGCCTCCGCCGCCTGGGACACGCTCAAGATCAGCCAGGCGCCGCAGGTGAGCATCAGCCGCAGCAAGTCGTACCGCGAGAACGGGGCGCCCTTCGTGCCGCCGCCGCCCGCGCTGGACGAGCTCGGTGGCCCGGGGGGCGTCGCGCACCCGGACGAGCGCCTCGGCGCAGCCGGCGGACCCGGCAGCGGCCCAGCGGCCAGTGGCGGCACGGGTGCCGAGGACGAAGAGGAGGAGTTGCTAGAGGAGGATGAGGATGAGGACGAGGAAGAGGAGCTGCTGGAGGACGACGAGGAGGAGTTGCTGGAGGACGATGCCCGCACGCTGCTCAAGGAACCCCGGCGCTGCGCTGTGGCCGCCACCGGGTCAGTGGCCGCCGCAGCCGCCGCAGCCGCTGCAGCCGCCGTGGCCACCGAGGGCGGCGAACTGTCGCCCAAGGAAGAGCTGCTGCTGCACCCGGAGGACACCGAGGGCAAGGACGGCGAGGACAGCGTGTGCCTGTCTGCGGGCAGCGACTCAGAGGAGGGGCTGCTGAAGCGCAAGCAGAGGCGCTATCGCACCACGTTCACCAGCTACCAGCTGGAGGAACTGGAGCGGGCCTTCCAGAAGACGCACTACCCGGACGTCTTCACCAGGTATGGGCGAGCACAAGGTGGGCATGATGGCAGCGGTGGGGGCGGGGAAGGGTGCGGGTGAGCCCCAGAGAAGGATGCTGGGTGGGCAGCCCCCCCCCTCGCCTTGGGGGAGACACTTCTCTCTCAGACTGGAGCCAGGCGCACCGTTCCAATACTCTCAACTTTAAGCACTCCAGACTACCCTCTGCCATCACGGACCCTCCAAAAGTTTTAAATTTAGGCTGGCTGGGCTGGTTTCTTTTCTTTGCAGAATCATTCCTGCTTAATAATTCCCAATGCCAAGTTTTAGTTAGGAAGAGACTAAAACCCAGCCTCTCCATAGAGCACCGGAACACACCACCTTGGAAGCAGTGCACCCCCGCGTGCGCACGCTCAGCGCTGGGGTGCCGCAGGCCAGCCAGGTCCCGGGCAAGAGGCAGAGAGCGCTGCCATGGTAGCGCGGCCACAGCAAAGCTGGGGCTGTTTTAGGTTGCTGTGTTGTGCGCTGGCCACCCCTATCTGGTGCCCCAGGAGCCTGGTGGGTATTGGGTACGCTGTTCCCAGCTGAGAAGGGGCCCGTGCCTGTCTTTTAAGAGATTGTAGTTTTGTTGTTGGAGAGTTCCTGAGATAGCCCAAGCAAATCGAAACTCAACACGGTTTGTGTCCACACACCTGAGGGGAGCCAGCCAGAAGCGTCCCTTCTTCTCTGTACACACCCCCCACACCGCGTCAACGGACACACACACACACACACCACGTGCACAGAGCCTATCGCGTGTCTAACGGAAGTCGATTTCCGATGGCACAGTGATTCCTGAGAGCCCGGCAGGCAGTGGGTGAAGCAGTTGGGGGGTATTTTCTGTTGGCATCAGGGTCCAGGTCTGTTGCTTGCTACGCCTGGTCACCCTCCACTTTCCACCTGCGGGATGACTGGCCCCTGTAGGCTGTGGTTTATTTAAGCACCTGGAGGGTCTTCTCTCACCCCAAGGCCAAGGCCTTGGCTCAGGTGAGGAGCTGGGGTTAGGGAAGACCTATCCCAGAGAGAAAAGCCTTGTGTGTGTGTCTGGCTCGGCTGGTCTGTCAAGCGCCAGCAGCGCCTTCGCAGGAGACGTGTGCAGCTTTTCAATGCGCATTTTGGAAGGGGGAAAGCTGCCTAACCCTTTGAACCCAAGCAGAAATGGCTGCTTGGGCTCAGCAGGCCTGAACCAACTCCAAAATGGACTGGCTTCGGCAACTGTCAAACTCTCTCCTGGCCAGAAACGCAGAATGGATTTGATGTGGAGTGTCACCTCTTAAACTTGGTGGTTGTGCCTCAGGTGACCCAGTGCATCCTTATCTTCGACAAAGGAGCAGATTATGCAAATTGGTTTGCATCATCAAATAACTAGCTGGCCGGCCAACTTTCAGCGTTTCCCATACAAGTGTGTTTCAAAAAAAGAGCCTGAGTTGGTGTCAGTTGGCATCCCCCATAGGCCTTTTTTTTTCAGCCTGGGGCAGGGGGAAGCAGAGTGTGAGGAGGGGTTACCCTACACACACACCCCTTCTGCCCTCGCCACCCCCCCCCCCCAGTGTAGCCCCTTGGCTCCAGAGAGTAGCCGGCTGGGGAGTGCAGCTTGGGCTGTCTGGAATGGAGGACGTGGCTTGCAATGGCCAGCGCTCGCTCTGTGAAGCAGTTTGCTGCTGGTGCATTCCTGCGTGGCCTGGCGGTCTGCCACAGCACAGAGCCGGGTCCCAGGCTAGGGCAGCCCCCACTCTTTCTCATCAACAAGGTAGAGCCGATTATTCTCTGCGCGCTCATATTTTCGGTAAACAGGTCGTAAGCCGTTTTTACAGCATCTTAATGGTTTCCTATTTGCCTTAATTGTTGCAGTAATAACTCCAATGACGGGGTAGGGTTTCAGCTAAATTGACTTCCCCTGAGATGGGCAGGGTTGGTAGTGGGCACTGGAGTCAGGAGGTGCGCAGAATTTTGTTTAATCGAAAAATTACCCCACTGAACTCTTAACAAGCTTAACGTATCTCCAGAGGCTAATGCGGGCTGTGACCTAAGGGGCTGAGGGGGGGAGGGGATGGGGCAAACAGGGGCGAGAGGAAGAAGGGAAAGGCATGGAGCTGGACAGAGGAGGGAGAAATTTTTAGCAAGAAAAAGGCACGGTGAAGCCAACAGGCTGGGGATTTTTTTGTTTTGTTTTGTTTTGTTTTGGTTCAGTGCTGCGCTGTCCACTACCTCCGAGGAGGAAAGGGGGCAGCAGCGCTGTGGGCATCTCGTGTCTTGCTCTTAGTTGAGAATGAGCAAGAACCCAAGCGCACAGGTTTGTAGACCCAGTCCTCGCTGGCCACACCTGAATACAGAATGGCACGCCCTGTTGCTGTAGGATGTGGTTCTCAAACTCATAGTGGGTAACCGCCCCCCCCCCACGCGCCCAGGGGCTGCGGAGGCCCCTCCCTGTTCATAGGCTTGGGAACAAGCACTGGGCCTGTGGATGGGGGAACTGGGTGGCAGCCCCGACGGAGGGCAAGTGCCTGACAGGGGGCTGCTGGGGCCCACAGTGACATCTCTCTGTGTTGCTTTTTCTTAGGGAGGAACTGGCCATGAGGCTGGACTTGACGGAGGCCCGAGTCCAGGTGAGCTGCACCGAGGGGGGATGGTGCCGGCCAGGTGGGGTGGGTGTCTGTGGGGAGGGGCAGGAGGGATGGATTGATGGATGTGGGAGATGGAGACTCTGCCCCCTCCGTGAAATTGAAACAGAAAATCAGAAAAGTAGACCCAAGCACCCCCCCCCACACACACACACAGAGATATTTAAAATGTAGGAAGAGAGTGGTTCTGGATTTGGGAATCTGAGGAAAGAGTCAGGAAGCAGCCCAAGAGTTTTGGGGGTCCTTGAGACTCATGTGTAAGAACCCCCCAGTCCTAAGGTCCCTGTAGGAAACAAACCACTGACCGGCTTTTCCTGATTGAAATAATAGGATGGAGCATGGATTTGGTTGTTAGACAAATCCGCTCAGCTCCAAGCAGGTATTTGGCTGCGATTAAGTCTCCAATCGGGCTTCATAAAAGCCCACTTAGTGCTAGAACAAACAGGGCCATTTGAAGGCAAAATGCTGTTTGATTTCCCCTCCCGCCCCGCACAAGGAGCTGGCTAATGCTATTTGATTTCCCATTTTTTATAGCAATGAGCCCACATTGATCTAATAGGGAGTGAGTGCAATGCTATTAAAGGTGTTTGCAGCCCCATACCAGAGTGCATTTCCGAACCCAGGCCTCATAACCTGAGAGACGATCAACACCGGGCAGCCCCGAGGGCCAACAGAAAACAGATGTCCCCGGGCGAGGGACTGAGCGAATCACTTTACAGTCAAAATCAGGCACTGATAAAGCACAATAAATTCCATATGGCTCATTTACTACACAACAGCTTCTTGCATTAGAGGGTAATGATGAGGCTTGTCCCCTCCTTTCTGTTGACACATTTCTCCATTGTCAAACAGACATGTGACAGCAACTCCACATTTTCAGCTCAAGGGAACAAGTCGTGGGAAAGTTAAATAACTTTTTAAAAGAAAGAGAGCGCTCCCTCCCCTTCTCCTCTCCCTCTATTCACTGGAGAAGATGTAATTAAGTGAATATGAATTATTAGAGTCCTTTCGTTTACCTTTGGGGGGCCTCAGAGGTATTAATTCAATAATGAGGAATTGCAGGGGGACATCTTGATAATTGCAGTTGAGCCAAGAGGGGGATCTGTCTGTAAAAAGCTTGCACGTTCTTTAAAGGCGTTCCTCCCCCACTGCCCCCAGTTCCCCTCCTTGGCTCCTTTCACTGCGATCAAGGAGTGCCGGATATTCGCGTCTAGACAGATACACAAAAGCTGCCCACCCAGCCCGGTCCACCATCCAGAGCCCAGCTTTGCCAGGCTTCACCATCTCCAGCAGGGCTGCCATCATGTGCGCAGGTCCCCTGTCTGAAAGCTGGGGGACATCCCGGATGGATCGGCTTCCCCTTAGGTCATTGAGTGATGGGGAGTTTGGGTTTTTCTTGCCCTGAGTGGTTTCCCAGAAGCCAAACCCAGCTGAGTGGGAGTACCAGTCCCAGCTGCCAGCAGTCAGTAGAGGTGTGTGCCAGGTCAGCCCCCTGGGATCCTCTGGATCACACTGGGGTGCAACCCTGGGTTGCCCTAGAGCGCATTCTGAATCTCTCGACTTGCCTGCAGTTATCCCCCCACCTGTCCTAAAAATACAGTTGTCTTCGGAGAAACGGAGAATGTCGCCTCTGCTGTGGGTGTTATGAGCAGGTCACAGACAAATAGGTGCATGTTCCTGGGGGTTATTTTTAGATGACCGGAGCTGCCACTTTCCAGGTGAAGGTCTCTATTCAACCTGCTGCTTATTAACAATTAGGGAAATACCTGAAGCTGCAAACCTCCCCCGGTTTAGTACTATCTCATTTAAAACACCAATTTAAGCCACACCCTGCCCCCCCCAAAAGAAACGGCCTGTGATGTGTGTAGAGGCCAGCCTGCACCCTCTCATGCCCGCGTGCCCGGGGTAGGGCTGCATGGCTCACCCCGCATAGACCTGGGCCCTGCATGGACCCCTGGAATCCAAACAGATTGGGTAGCCCTATTTCATTGCCTGCCCCCTAAAATCTATGCCTGTATGCCAGTTACCCCAGCATGTCTAGCTTCCCCTTCCTCCCTCCCCAAAGGCCAGAACACCCCGCAGCACTCCCAGGTGTTCAGTAAGTATTTCTGGAAAGAAGAGATTAGAACGACCATTCTGTTTCCCTTTTCAATATAGAACAAAGATTTTGCCAGTTCTGGAGTGAATCTGAGATAGGTGACAATGGCTGATGCCCTGAAAGCAGTCACATCACCACTCTCTGGCTGCTTGTCCATTTCTGACAGGCAGGCCCCACTTGCCTCCTTTCAGTCCTTCCTCATAACCACCTTGTTAAGTTTTCTTATACCCGTTTTACAGATTAGAAAACTGAGGCTGACATGCTTTGCTTAAATCATGACAAGCGTCCGGAGTCATGAAGCAAGTAAGGGATAGTGCACACCTTTAAACCTTGGTTTCCCAGCTCTAGACACACCGACCACTGAGCACTGGGCTTAGACTTGGAGAACTGAGCCGCTTACAATCCCTACTGGTCTGGGTTTGCTTGTCCTGTGTTCCCTGATGGCTTTGAGTTTGGGCTCCATTTTACTGCTTACTCAGTTTTCCAGCGACTCCAAACGCGTAGGCCCAGGAGGGGCGAAGCGGGCACGGGCCACAGTGCTCAGAGCGAGCAAGGGCACGCAGGCCCTAGGCAAGCCGCTGCCGCGCGTCCGCTGGGGGACCGCAGCCGCACCGACCCTGGACTCTCTCCACCCTGCAGGTCTGGTTCCAGAACCGTCGGGCCAAGTGGCGCAAGCGCGAGAAGGCGGGCGCGCAGACCCACCCACCGGGGCTGCCTTTCCCCGGGCCGCTCTCGGCCACGCACCCGCTCAGCCCGTACCTAGACGCCAGTCCCTTCCCCCCGCACCACCCCGCGCTGGACTCGGCCTGGACGGCCGCCGCTGCCGCCGCCGCCGCAGCCTTCCCGAGCCTGCCTCCGCCGCCGGGCTCAGCCAGCTTGCCGCCCAGCGGGGCGCCGCTGGGCCTGAGCACTTTCCTCGGAGCCGCCGTGTTCCGGCACCCGGCCTTCATCAGCCCGGCGTTTGGCAGGTAACACGCGGCCTGCGGAGGCTGTGGGTGGTCTGTGTGTCTGTGTGTGTCACCTAGAGGCTGGGGTCAGGGAGGATGTAGACCAGCAGGCACTACACACTTCCTTTTCTTTGGCCCGACCTCAACAACTATTGCCAAAGGCAATACTCTGCAGCTCTGCCTTAAAAAAAAAAAAAAAAAAAAAAAAAAATATATATATATATATATATACATATATATATATATATATATATGCAAAAACCTAAAAGACTCCAGTCAGGAATGAAGTTTGGGACCCAATGGGGCAGCTAAGAACCACCGGGTCAACTGAGGCAGCGTCACCCGAAGGAGGCCCGGCCCGGGACGTGGCCCGAGGTGGCAAGCCTGCCCGCACGTCCTGGGCTAGGCTGAAGGGCACAACGAATTCTGTAGTGTGCGAAAGTCTTTTGTCAGGACCCCAAAGCCTGGCAGCCCAGGCACACCGCCCCGGCCCGGCGGGAAGCCTGGGAGCTGCGGGAACCTCTGGGTGCACCGAATTCTTTCTTCTTCCCTTAGACTCTGTGTTCCTTGTCACTCAAGTGACCTGCTGCCAACGATGCCCCCATATGTACAAACCCCGACCCCCAGAGCGACACAAGACAACGAAATAAAAGAAAGAGTGCATCGCAGATTATTGTAACTCCCTGTCTTTAAATGCACATCGAATGATGAATTAAAAGTCTGTGTAATCGCAGAGACAAGGAGACAAAGGCGGGATGTATTAAGTTGGAAGGTGCAGTAAATATACAACGGAATGCAGTTTCAGGAATCTCTCTTTGGGAGAAGAAATAATAGATTTACCTAACTGCACGACATTTATAAAAAACATCCTCTTACAGAAAATGGCAAAATACGACGTGAAGCAGAATTAGTTTCTTGTAATGCATCAATAAAATAAACAGCGAGTGCACTCAAGTGTAGCTAGTGACTCAGTTTACCTCCGGGTCTCACTTTATCATTTCTTTTTGGTAAAAAGATATCAAAGCCCTGTAAACCCTAACGCACCGCGGCTGCGGTGGGGGCTGCCAAAGGAGGGAAGAGTGATCCTGGCAAGAGGAGAGGGAGAGGGGAGGAGGGGGCAGCGCCCGAAGAGCCCAGTTGGGCTTTAGTCTAATCCTGAAAGTCACAAATTGGCCCCGCGGGGGCCTGGAGCCTTAGCCGTCCCGGCTGGCGGCTGGGAAACCCCAGAGAGCGCTCCCGAGGCAGGGGGAGTTGAGCCGGGTGTCGGGTGCACAGAGACGGTTCAGGCCTCCTCAGGACATCAGCGGTGCAGGGTAAAAAGGGTGTAATCCTGGCACCGCCCAGAGGCAGTACCGTTGGGGCAGCCACATTCAGAAGGCCCCAGCTTAGGGGGCTGCTCCCCGAGTTGCGCTGGGGCTGCGGCTGGGGTTAGGGAGGAGGTGTCTCGGGTCGGGACTTCTGGACTGAGACAGGCTGCTGGCGCACAGAGGCGGCGCTGGGAAGGGGTGGCGCTGCTCAGGGCGCAGGGCCGCCGGTGAGCCCAAATCAACAGGCTGCCGCCCTCCGCCTGCGCCCCGCGAGCTTGGCCCGGGAGCTGGCTGCTCCGCGACTGGAGGAGGGCGGTGTAGCCGCTGGCCGGCCAGGCGGGCAAGCCGGACTGGCTCCTCCAAGGCCCGAGTTGTGGGCCATCTAGGAGGTTCAAAGTCGGCAGCTTGGGTGTGGAACGGTCTTTAGTCCCACTTTGTTTCTTCTTTCCCTTTTCTCTCCGCTTCTGTCTGTGCCTTCCCTTCCCTCCCCTCCCTTTTTTTTTTTTTTTTTTTTGTCTCTGCCGTGTGTCAATCTCTCCTGGTAAACAGTATAAATGGTCCCTCGAACCTTAGCATATCCTACCCCACTGCCCCTTCTTAATCGAAAGCATGCAATTCAGACCGCGCGCGGGACAGCCTCGCTCTGGGAATCTTGTAGTCCGCAGGTCCCCCCTCCCTCTCGCAGCCTCCACCGCGCTCCAGCCCACTCCTCAGCCACCTCCCTGAGGCCTGGGCCTTCCGGGGAGAAGCTCCCAGGGCAGTTCCCCGAGGCCGTGACCTCGCCATTTGCTCTCCCCGCAGGCTCTTTTCGACCATGGCGCCCCTGACCAGTGCGTCGACCGCAGCCGCCCTCCTGAGACAGCCCGCACCAGCCGTGGAGGGCGCGGTGGCGTCGGGCGCACTGGCCGACCCGGCCACGGCCGCCGCAGACAGACGCGCCTCCAGCATAGCCGCGCTCAGGCTCAAGGCCAAGGAGCACGCCGCGCAGCTCACGCAGCTCAACATCCTGCCGGGCACCAGCACGGGCAAGGAGGTGTGCTAAGGCCTCTCCCCGCCCCTCGCGCCCCCGCGCGCCCAGAAAGGTCACCTCACTCAGCACCACTCAAGACCAAATGGAAACAGGACCAGCACACTCCCGAGACGGCACTGAGAGCGCGCAGCCGCCTGCGCAGCCGCCTGGACGCGAGCAAGGCAGCCCTCGGTGCAACCGGGTGTGGCACCTCCTCGGCTGGCTGTCCACCGGCTCCTACCCCTACTCCTCCTGCTGCCCCTACCCCTGCCCCGTCACCCTGCCCCAGTCCCAGTCAACCTCGCTCCAACCTGGCTCCATCCTCTCCAGTTCTTTCCTGAAAATACAGGGGGGAGCTTTCTCCACAAGACGTCTGGTATTAAAGTGAAGCATTTGAAAAGCCCAACCTTTCTTCCTCCCTACACCCCACTTAGCCTTTCTTTTTTCCTTCTTCTTCTCCTACTACGACTTTTTTTTCCCTCTAAGTAGCATTTTGGCGCTCTAAGTTCATCTCCCCAGCATGCGCCCCTGCGTGAAGCCAGGGCTGGGCAGCGAATGCGAGTCTGGAAGATAGCTAACAGTGCACTTAAGGCAAGGGACGTCTTGTTCTTCTCTTCTTTATCATATACCAACCAAGGTTTTTATATCAAACCAAAGGGAAATACTCTGCTAGAATATGGACTGTTGAAGTCACCAAACTGTGATTATTGATTCTGTACATACCATTGTTATTAAAAAAAAAAAAAGAACAGAGCTTTGTATATTTGAAATGTTATAACGCAATTGCACTCAGCGTGGTATGGTAAAAGTTTGTCCTCCTGTAGATTCTTACAGTGTTGTAGATAAGGTAGGGTTCCTAGACAAATATTTATGTACTCAAGCCCTTTATTTAACTTATTAACTGTAGAGGCTTCCGAAACCTTCAAGATAAAGGCAGTGGTACAGTACTTTTGTGTAATGTGTAATTGTTATCACTTTTCCTTGCTATCTAGTGGAGAAGTGTCACGCTCAAAATAAAAAAATATATATATATATGTTTAACAAACAGAAGTGTGAATGCTTTATGCAGGCGCTGAGGGGATGGTAGAAGTGACCCCCCCCCCCGGGGTAGGGAGTGCCACCCCCAGGCCTCTCCTGAGTTTGTCAGGCAGCACGCTTTTCTGGCAGAGACCCGCTGGTTTGAGACCGGTCTGCTAAGGGTGGGGTTTCCCAAAATGTGAAGACTTCTACGGGGTTTCCCATGCACTTCGGGGTCTCTCAGGGCCCACGGAGGTGGAGTGGGTGGTGGGTGGTGGGTGGTGGGTTGTGGGTGTTAAGAGTGTATGCTAGGCGTAGTTGCTGGTAGAGAGAAGTTTAAAGTTTGGAGTAGAGACTTGGCTTGGAAAGGGAAGGAAGTTGCTGGTGGGAAGTGCCAGGTAACATGGAAGTGTGCAGTCCCAAATGACAGCTACAAGCCCAGGCGCTGCCTTCCGAGGGGGCGGGTTCGCGCAGGGAGGAGGGTGTGTGTGTGTGTGTGTGTGTGTGTGTGTGAGAGAGAGAGAGAGAGAGAGAGAGAGAGAGAGACGCAGAAAGTGATAAAAAGGCAGCGAGAGGTAACCAGGTGGCAGATCTTAACTCGACAAATGTCATTACATCATTTATCCAGGCATTGGAAAATGTATACATTAAAAAAACAACACCAAAATAAACAACTCAGGTTTCCAGAGCAGATCCAAGCAGATCTGCAACGTTCAGTCCGCTCTGCGCACCCCTCCCCGCTGAGGGCACCGGAGCTCCCCCTCCCCCTGGGCCCTGCCAGCACCCCTCGGTTGACCGCTTGGTGGAAGCCCGCCCGCGGGGGCTGGGTCTCGCCAACGCTCCCAGGGTGATGGGAAAGGGAAGAGAAGCTTAATTAGTTTCAATTTGCAGTAATTAGCGCGCCGGACCTTTGGGGAGAGGGGCAGGCGCGGGGCGGGGGCTGGCGTTCACGGGAGCTCGGGTCTGCCACCCCGCCACTCCGCCGGCCGCTCAGTCGCCTCGCCTCGCTTACCTCTCCCGGCTGGGACCCAGGAGGGCTCCGCGCCCGGGAACGCTAGGGGCCCAACCCTGGGCACAGTGCAGGGTGGGGCAAAGGTCAGCAGCCGGCCGAGCACTGCCGGCGCCTGGGGTGGTTGGACAAGCTCGATCCACAGCTCTCAGATCGCGCATCCTCTGCGTGGCCGCCTGGCCCACACATCCCGAATCCCCGTCTGGTGAAAACTTTGAAAGGCTGGCCAGGGAGAGACTACTACTTGAGCTTCAGCCATCGAGTGGGTCACTGTCATCCAGCCCTGGCCATTGGATACCGTGGGTGGTGTCAGAATGCAGAGGCCTGCGGCGTGACGGGTGTCCTCCAATTACCATTCCCACCACGCACTCCGCACTCCGCTCCGGAGTTTAGTAGGTCCTCTGGAAGTTTCTAGGGCATTCCTTGAGGCCTGAGAGTCTCCAACCTTCAGACTCCAGAGGGTCGCCAGGAGGAAAAGCTGCTCAGGGGCAGCAGGTAGGGCTGGGCTGGGGAGTCCGGGATGGAAAGCAGTGCTAGGAAAGCGCGAGCAGGCGAAAGGAGGGCTGCTTTTTCTTTTTCCTTCTTTTCTGTGGTCAATATCAATTTTCCATCGATGTTGGCTTTTTGTCTAGTAGGGCTCCTTTTCCCCCTCCAGGCTGACAGTTGGATGGTATAGGAGAAACAGTACCATTCTTCCTGTTAATGAACTCTTTTTTAAGTCATTTTTTCTCATTTGACCCTTCCATAGAGTCGAAGCAAATTGCGTGAAATTACCTCCAAGGATTACATTTATTACTAGCCAATGAGAACCCCTCGCCTTGTTTTACAAACTCCTAATCCTATGTCATTCTGATGCTGCAAACAAGCCCAGTCCTGGGCCTCCTATTCTTTCAACTTTCCCCAGCTGGAAGGACCTCATTCTGCACTTAATATTCCCCATAAATATCACACGCTAAAGACCCCCTGACTTCCAGCAAGTCCACATTAAACATGTGACATGTCACGCATGACAAACTCTGAGTATCTTTTCAAAGCAGCATTAAAAAGCAAAGAAACCAATTTTCTTCTCCTTCCCAACCTCCCCAAGTGCTGAATGATGGGGATTGGAAAGAGCCACTGGAGCGTACTTAGGGGGATTTTATGAGATTTTCCAGAATGATTTAATCTTATTGTGAGCATTATTAATGAATGGCAACCCAATTTGGCCCCAATATCTGGGAACACCATCACAATGCTGGGAGCAGCTGACCCTCCCCCGCCACCTTAAGCAAACCTCTTCCACCATGGAGGACTAGGATGAGCACAGCCCCAGGGAGCTGGAGAAAGCCCAGACAGGACAAGACCGTGTCCATCACACCCAGGCCCAACACCTGCTTTCCTGGGGCCACCGCCACATGGTCTTGGGGTGATGGCTCTGCGGGAGGATTGATGGAAAGGAGTATTTTGGCACATCTTGCAGACAGATGTGGTGGGGGCAAGAAGAAAGCAGTTGCCGAATGTCTTCGAGTGTTTTGCCATCACCTAGGGCCGGGCTGTGGTCAGTGGTGGACATCTTAGGTGTGCGGTGCGGATGGTAGCAAGTGGATGAAGTAGGGTGTGACTGTGGGAGGAAATGCCTGGTAGCACCAGGCACCTACACAATTGTAGACGTAAGTCACCCCACCACCCATCACTTCCCTTGTTCTCCCCATCCCTAACTGGGGCAAACACTTCTTTCCGATGTTTTCTCTCATATCAAGAGTCAATGCACCTGTTGGTTCCTTTTTAGCATCATTTTTGAATGCGAAGATGTTACTAGAATGAAAAAGGGGGCTGATGTTTATTAAAGGAAAGGAATTATGCATGGCTGTATTATACATGGATTAGCCCACCTTGCCTTTAGAGGAAATACTGAACACGAGCATGTGTGTATGTGTATACACAAAAGTGAGTGGGTCGTGAAGGGGGTCTTAAATGGAGCCTAAAATGGTGTTTTGGAACACAGAGTTCCTTGAAGCAACTGCATATTGAACTGACAGTGGCAGGCTGGCCGGGGGTGAGGAAAAGAAAACATACTACCTGACAGGGGGAAAAAGCATTTTTCAAAGGAAAAAGTCGTGTTGTCCCTGGACGTTATTAAAGGTCCAGTTTGAAGTATACATTTTTTCTTTAAAGAAAAGGGAGCGATTACCAGTTATACATTAAGAAATGTCATTCAGTCATTTTTATTCATTCTCCGGAAATCTTCGTAAAAGCCTGAATCATACTTCTACAAGCAGCAATTTTGTTAATCCAGGGGGTTATTACTCTGGGCCCTTATTAGGTTCTACACCACTGCCAAGCAATCCTATAACCCTCTCAAAAGAAGTTTACCTCCCTGTTATAAAACCAGTAGTGGTATTTATACTGTGCAATAATTAGTGTATTACTTGAATCCACTAACACGTTCATTTTATCTCTGCACAAAACCTCTAGTCTGCTTATAGAAAGCTTGTGCCTCCTTTGGAGCTGTTAAAGTAGTGAAAGAGTGAATTGAAGGCTGGTTGCACTTTCTCCTTTTGCCTCGCCTTAATTCCCATCTCTTTTTGCTCTCATCCAATTAGCACAGTGTATTAAGCGGTTTATCATCTCATAGTCAGCTATTGAGAGAAACAAGGCGAGCACTTTGCAATAGAACCTGCGCGCCTTTGACACCGGCAGGTACTTACATATTCCACTGCGCTATGAATAATAGAGGAAGAATGGAGCGCTAATTCCCTCATCAAAGAATGCCTTGTCTGCTGCTTTGCTCAACAACACCATTCTGATCAAAAGAAAAGCAATAAAGCTTAGCATAACAAAACGAAACCTACTTATTAGCTTAGTGGTTAAATTAATGCAGAGCCGCTGCTATTCAAAACCAAGGTTTGAAAACAGCCTCCAACAACCTGATAATGCTGCCTTCGGGATGAAGGAATTTTAATCTGAAATTTGAGGCTGGCTCAGATGAGTTAATCTATTAAACTGCTATAAGGAAGCTCCACCACAAACTGTTCAATTAAGAAATATTTAGGTGAGCGAAGCGAGGGGAGAGTGAGCAGGAGAGGGGGGCTAGGCGGCTTTGAGTTGGGCTTGGGAGCACTGAACAGCCTTTGAGTGAGGGCTCCAGGATCTTGACAGCGGAATCTGGGACTAGAGGTTATTATTATTATTTTTTCACAAAATCCTGACACAGAAGAGAAATTTGTTTGTGGGATTTCCTCATTTTTACACCCTCCGCCAAGCGCATTTGATTTACGCCCAGATGTATGGAGGTGCGGACTTGCACATGGTGGGGGTCAGAGGTGGTAAGGGCTGAAGAGGGAGGTGCAGCGAGCTCATTCATTTTCAACATCTGTTCCCAAACTCCCATCTGAACTTTGATCGGCCCCCACATCCTTGGCAGGTCAGGAGATTAGCTCCATCTGTGTCCTGGACAAATTAAAAATCTTACCCAGAATACTCTTTGGAGGGATTTCCCACTTCCCCCTCTACTCCCCACTCCCATGTCAAGAGTTTAGTTAGTGTATATTGTGCCCAGGGTAACCTCATGTGGAAAGCTCGGCTGGTAGGGTATACTGTTGTTCTTGACTAGCAGAAGTGCCGTTTTCAGAGGCATGGGGCATGGAACGTGGAACAGAGCAGCTCCTTTTACCCAACTGGCCTGGGTAAAGTTTAGCTCACACAGTGTTGACAATTTCATCTTGAAAGTAAGTTGCCAGGGGCCGTACTAGTGGCTCAATAGGCTAATCCTCCACCTGTAAGCAGCAATATCCCACATGGGAACTGGTTCTAATTCCAGCTACTCCACTTCCCACCCAGCTCCCTGCTTATGATCTGGGAAAGCAGTGGAGGATGGCTCAAGTCCTTGGGCCCCTGCACCCATGTGGGAGACCCAGGAAAAAGCTGGCTTCAGATAGGCTCAGCTCTGGCCATTGCAGCCCTTTGGGGAGTGAACCAGTGGATGAAAAATCTGTTTCTTCTTCACTCTGTAAATCTGCCTTTCAAATAAGAAGAAATAATATATATAAGTCGCCAAGGGTTGGTGCGGTGGCATAGTGGGTTACACTGACACAAGTTCTGGCTGCTTTGCTTTCGATCCAGCCCTCTGCTAATGTGCCTGGGAAGGCAGAGGAAGACGGCCCAGTGTTTGGGCACCCACACCCACACAGGGGATGTGGAAGAAGCCCTGGGCTGGCCCAGCTCTGGCCTTTATAGCCATTTGGGGAATGACTCAGCAGGTGGAAGAGCCCTTGCTGTCTTTAACTCTGCTTTTCAAATGAATACATTAAAAAGAAAGTTGCTGAGTTTAGAAATCCAGATATTTGGATGCCTGGCTTCTCTTTAACACCATATCCTGTGGCCATACTGGGCCCCATGGCTCCCAGCACACACGAGGAGCCACTGTCCCTTTCCAGTGTGAGGTCAGTGTGCTTTGTCCCTTCAGTCTCAGCACTGAAGAGCTGTGTCACAGAGCCAGTGGAGACGCTGGGGGAGGGCTTTCTCCCCTTGAAGGACACAGCCACTGCACCAGCGTGCCAGCACAGTGTACATCCAGCAATCGGAAACTTTGTCAGATCTAAGTGAGTGAGTGACATTGCAACTTCACAACAGCGACACTGGGATTCTCCAAGTTGCAGCTCCAGTCTACCCTAAGTTTTTGGAATACTTAGGTGCCTACAGTTACAACCAGCAGTTACAGATCAGAGAACGCAAACAGCCACTGCTCCTTAGCTTTTTCGGATGACTGACCTTAGAAACGCTGGCTACAGAAATGGTCCCTGCTCTCACAGCAATGACAGCCTAGAGGCAGAGAGAAGAAACTACCTGGCTTGAGAAGTTGAGACTCCTGGAGTTTCCTGATGATCAAGTTCAGGAGCATTCTCTTTCTTCAACCCCAGTGCCCCCAAATCAAAGGTGGCGTGCTTTGTTTTGAAGCAGGAATGTTGGGACTTGGACTCTGGAGAGGCACACGGAAGAGAACCATCTGTACACCGCTATGTGATCAGAACACTTATCAAAAGGATACTGGGGAGCCAAAAAGCCAGGTGAGCATGTAAGTTTCCTAAAGTCATTTGGGTGCTCCAAGTCTTTAGTGGCTGTAGAGCCTGAAGTTCCTTAACTACCCCTCATGGCCCTAGGCAAAGCATTTCTATGGTGAACTTGAGTGTGAGGGAGAGGAGGAGAAGGGTGGTGAGAAGAGACAGACAAAGCAAGGTGCAGGGCTGCCTCACCTGGACTGCCCGCCAAGGCTTCCTCTGCCGGGGCTCCTTCCTGGTGTGGCGAGCCAGGAATCACAGGCCATGCTTTTCAGAAGGACACCACTGGGTCTTGGCCTCGCCTCCTGTGCTTGCTTTGCACAGGTGGGCAAAATGGGGCGCAGCATGCAAGCCTGGGCCAAGTCCCGAGGGCACTGGGCTGCGACGGAGTGGGCTGCGCCTTGCGAAAGGGGTGGCCTGTAGGTCTACTGTACTCCTTGCTGCCCTCCAGTCAACTCCTTGCACCTGATAAGGAGTCACTGCCAGCCGTTTCCCTTGAGAACACTTTATTCTTAAGTAAAAAGCAGAACATATTCTTTTCTCTTATAAAAACACAGGTAGACTTTTTTAAAAAAAACCATAGCATAGTTGTACAAGGAGAAATGTATTTTGTTAGTTATCATTTTACCAAGAATGTGTCAAAGGAAAGGCTGCCATATTGAGATTCACGTTGCTGCTGACAAAGATGATGCCACTGGACAAGAGGGAGACGGAGCAGGCCCCAGGGCCGAGAACCCCATCCTGCCACGTTCTCAGACGGCAACACAGTGCTCCTGTGCATAACCTCCAGCCGTCTTAAGGAAACGTTAGGACATGAAATTATTTTCAATGTGCTTTCCTGTAGAACAGACCTTTACCTGAACTTTTCATTTAAGAGAAAAAAGGAATGTGTGAGTATAAAACACCTGCTCAGTTTGTGTGGGGGACGCTGGGGCAATTCAATAAGCAAGCCTGCTCTGTTTAATCTAGTTAGTGCAAGGCTTCTCCACATCCTCCTTGGCTACCTATATAAAAGGACCGCCAGTGCAGCTCAGAGGAGCCGCTGGGGAGGCATTCGGATTTAGACGGGGCTTTTAATTGGTGTGTGAAAAGGCAAAATGTTAGCTCTCTAGCCACCCTCCAGGACTGGCTGCTTCTGCTGGGTGGCTCTGCTAAAGGCACTAGGGCAAACCTTGGGGTCACTTACATCACAGTCGCTGGCCAGCAAAGTAGCACCCCGGAAACGCAGACCCCAACCCCCAACCTTCCCACCCCCTGCCCAAATACCAGGACTGCAGCTGCATGCTCGCTCTGGGTTGTGTTTCCATTTACAGGCTAAATGTTCTTATGATCTCCCCTCCCAGTCCCTACGCAGCAGAACGTGCAATGCAGTGCCACAGGGGAAAGGTGATGCCGGCGGAGCCGGTGCACAGGTGTGGCGGACACCGGATGTCTCAGCCATGGGGCCCGGGCCAGGCGGGCTCCCTCAGCATTTCACGGCGCAGTCCGCGAACAGCTTCCTGAGGTTCACTTCCGAGTAGCCGCTTCGTGACAAGAATTGCTCTGCTGTGTTCTTGAGCTTTTTGTAGTCCTGACGAACTTTGTGGGTAAGATACTGCTTCTGCAATTTGTCTAAAAAGAAGTAAAAACAAGACGTCTCAGTGACAAGTTCTTTGTAACTTTTTTTATTTGAAAATCAAATAATTAATTGCAGAATTACAAAAGAAAAAAAAGATAGAGAAGGTCTTTCATCTGCTAGTTCACTCCCCAAATGACTGCAATGGCCAGGGCTGAGCTGATTTGAAGCCAGGAGCCAGAAGCTTCTTCTGGGTCTCCCACGCAGGTGCAGGGTCCCAAGGCTTTGTTTGAGTCATCTTCCACTGCTTTCCCAGGCCACAAGCAGGGAGCTGGAAGGAAGGGGAAGCAGCTGGGAGACAAACTGGTGCCCCTGTGGGATGCGGGCACTGCAGGCTTATCTCACAACACCATGATGCCAGCCCCTAGGGGCAGCTTCTTTTATGTGCACTTAGGATTCCTCAAGCACTAAGGAAAGCAACACTGACACCACTGCTGGGGAGACTCCTGCAGGTCTTATCTCTGTTCTATCCCTGGGGCCAGTCCAACACAGGGCCCCAAGATGCCCTTGTGAAAGCTTTGCTCCCTCTGCCCACCTACCATGTCTCAGCCGCC
Source organism: Ochotona princeps (assembly GCF_030435755.1). Lineage (NCBI taxonomy): Eukaryota > Metazoa > Chordata > Mammalia > Lagomorpha > Ochotonidae > Ochotona > Ochotona princeps. The sequence continues at coordinate 26,900,258 of NC_080865.1, forward strand.
AGCTAACTAGTGCACTGGGGGCACAGGGCCATCCTCTACTGGTGTGAGCCGCAGGTGCATGGCCATGTGCAGTGCCAAGGAGAGCTCCACTCGCAGACTGCACTTTCACAGCACAGTGGAGCGCACGCAAAGCCGGCCTGAGGCAGGAGAGAAGCTACTGCGCCTAGTGCCTCCCAGCCGGCACTCAGCTGGGCCTAGCCTCTTTGCCCCAGTCCCTCCAGTGTGAGTCCCTCTGCCAAAGCAAACTCCCTGAGCTGAAACAGGTGAGGGCTAAGCTGTTGGCAGAGTACCTCTCTGTTGCCACAATCTCTTCTCCTTTTTCGTCCTCACCGTGTGAACTCAGGGTCCACACGATGCACCTGCCACGGCTGCCCGCTCTGTCCACACAGCAGTCTTTGCCAGCCTTCCCTCCCCTCCTAAGCCTGCTACTTCTGCTCTTCACACTTTCAGAGCAGGAGAGCATCGGGGCCCAGGTCTGATGCTGGGGTGCCGAGCCTTCCCAGGATGGCTAAAATGACAGCTGCTTGGAACCCGGAGCGGGACTTGGAGAGGCTGACGAGGTTTTTTATTTTTTTTTCAAAGCCCCATTTTATGGCTGAGGAAGCTGGGAGGTTAAATGGCTTGCCCAGAGTCACACTACAGGTAATCAGGGACGTAGCCAGGCAACCCAGGCAGCTGGAGCCCCCTGCCCACTCTCCCCTCCCCTCCCAGACAGAAGCAGGCAGGCCCCAGAGATCAGCTGGGCTGAGGTGAGGGCCCCAGATGCCGGGCTGCACACAGGAAAGGCTCAGGGAGGGGAGCGGGAAGCGAGAGTAATCAGTGACAGCGAAGCAACCGCCGAGCACACTGGAGCCTGCCAAGCGTCGGCAAAGGACAACTCCCTCTCCAGGTTCCGTTCCTTAGATACCCACTCATGTTTGCTCTCCACAACCTTTCCTAAATTACATGCACTGCTTTTCAAACACACACACACACACACACACACACACCCCAACCCACCCACAACTCATAAGTCAAAGTATGGGAGAGGATTTCAATGTCCAAAGGGGAGAAGGAGGGGAGGGCACATAGTTCCCTGGCCAGAAAGCCAATTTGAAAGTTCTAATTATCCGAGTCTGGGAATAAGCAACAAAGATCCCAAGCCGCCTCGGCCGCCTCCTGGCAGGCCCAACCGCGGGCCTGCAAGCCCGTGCATGTGAATGACACAAATGTATCTGAGGACTGCGGAGAACACATTTAAAGAGCCGCAGTAATGCGGAGCAGGGGAGGAAGAGAGAGGACACAGCCCCTGAGGTGTTTACCTCCTCCGCTGATGGGATATTGACTTTTCCCACCAGGTCGGTTAGAAAGGGGACTATTTATGCTGCCACACAGCACAGTTAGAATGACAACCAGTGTCACTTGGTGCTCCTCTTCGAAAAAGACCACTGTGACCGCCGCCATATCCCACAGCTGGTCAATACAGCCACGGCATCATCCCACGCCAATGAGAGATGCAGATAAAAGCTCCCGCTTGCTTCTCCAATGAGAACTTAATCAATAGTGTATGGAAGGTCTTGTAGGCAGCAACTGGAGGAGTTGGCACTGCGGCAGGTGGGGGCTGGGGGACAGGAGTGGCCACTCTTCCTCCTGCTTCTCTCGTCCCCCTCAAGCACCTGGGCCACTGCTCATAGGCTCCCCACTAAACTGTTACCCTGTTCCTGTTGACTCTGTACCTGCCACTTTAAAACTCAAGGGAAAATACAGATGTTAAGTGCTGCAGGCCAGTTATGGTGGCCAGTAACAACCCTGACGCCCGCCCCTGCTCTGGCCCGGGGAGTGAATGTTCTAGGAGTGGAGGCCAGCCATCCCAGGACAACAGTTAGGAGGAAGCTTCCGGTGAGCCCCCAAGTAGAAGGATCTGCCACCATCCTACAGCCTGTAGAAATCACAGGCTGTGGCCACTAACACCAAATGGGCCAATTTCACGGTGCTAGGGAAGGCGGTGCCCTCCTTCTGCGCCAAAGCACCAACCAAGCCGACTCTGGTGCCCTGAGTACCACCTGTGCTCTACCCCGCCCAGCAGTCCTTCTCCTGGGAAGCACATGTGAGAAACGTGCATTTGCACCTTACTACTCCGCTCCCTTCTACATGCCGATGGCTCACGGTGACGCACCAGTTGTAAGAACTCTTCCGTCCCTAACCCCCAAGAAAACAATGGGAAAAGTTGGCCTAGATATGACTTGTTCGCAAACTACTTTACCAGACAACAAAATGAACTGCTCATTTAAAAGGCGATTTCGATTGGTTAGAATCTTAAGCTCCAAAATCATGCCAGTTGCAATGTTTTCCGTACAGCGCAAATTAGACCATCACCTGTAGGCTGACCTTGCTGGAAATATCTTACTTAGAAATCAAGTGATGAAATAAGATGCTAGCGCGCTTTCAAAAAAAAAGAAAAAGAAAAAAAAAAAAAAGAACTTTCTTCCATCTAAGGGAACTATCTCTACTTCATGTTCCACGTCAGCACACCAAAAATCTCTTTTCAGCTTTACTCTTCATAAAACCCTTTTTGGACTTAAAGAAAAATACTAGAAACCATGAGGCAAAGACATTTGAACATCGCCTCCTGGTTATTTGATTTTAATGAAGGCAGGCTTAGGCACACAGGCAGCAGCCGTCTCGGTTCTGAATGTCTGTTTCATTTATTTCCGTGCAAAGGTATCAAACAACAGTCAGTTATAATTGATTCTGTCAGGTGTTATACAGTCAGTCATAATTGTCTCTGTGTAGAGGTGTGTCAATTTACTATATCTGAATTAAATATTCTGTCAATTATGAACTAAGGTAATAATCTCCGTCAGGTTTCTAATTGCATGGCTTCCTACCATACACTTCTCAGCTCCCCCAACCTTTTGAATCCATAGCCTCCCTCCCGGCAATGCAGTGCAAGTCTGCCTTCTGTAAGGCGAGACCGGGAATGCAGGATGCGCTTGGGAGGCTGCGGGCATCTGGCACCTCTCTGCCTGCTCCACGTCACAGAGCCAGTGGAGCTGCGGAGACCGAGGGAGCCCCTGGCCTGGCTGCTGGCTGGCTGCGGAGTGTGGGCCTGTCACTGAACCCCAGCTTGTGCCCAGTGCTGGTATTGGGATGCAATCAGTGACATCCGCATTTGAGAGACAAAGATATTCAGGACCCCCAATCAGATGACAAGCATGTAAACATCTCTCAAATGAAAGAAGAAATAAACATCTTCCAGGCGATTCTTATTTGCTGGTGAAATTCGCCAGGCACGCTGCCAGACACACACAGTGTACTCAGGGAAGGGCCGATGCGAGAGGACCCCTTGTGCCCAGGAAATCACATGTTCTTAGATGCTAAAATATTTCTGAGGGTTGAAGAATCTCTCTGTTAGTCCACCATTCAGTTCCATTCCTACTTATAAATAATTATCGTCGGCTTTCTTTTCTTTCTTCTTTTTTGTTGATACCAAAATACAGCCTTCAAACAGAATAAAATATCCACGGTTTAGCTCAAGTGCTCTACTAGGCTGATGTGACAAGTATTTAGAAGAGCGATTATAATTCGCTCCACCATTGGCCTGGTTCATGTTCAATAAACGCAGGCTTGCTGCAGCCTGGTGGTGAGGAATGCTGACCCTTCACACTGGAAGCAAATGGGGGTGCTGTGGACAACGGCAGGAAGAGGCGGCCAGCGCAAGTTTGGGCCAGAGCAGAGGGCAGCGGGAGGCGGGAGGAGACAGCGTGCTGGGGATGTGAAGGCCAACCTGATGGTGAAAAAGAGAAGGCGTGGGCCTTGCCCCTTCCCATGTTTTGGTGGCGAAAGAGTTGCCTTGAAAGAGAGCAAAGATTTCCTTTCGACTGGATGAAGTGATTCTATCAGGGCTGGGTTCGGGGTGTTTGTATTTGTCATGTTGGAAGAAAATTGCCCATGCAGCCCCCTTGCTGAGGTTATAAGAAAGTACTGTCAACCATACTGGACAGAATTTTTTTTTGGGTGGTGGGGGTGCAGGGAGGAAAAAAACCACATTGTGCAGGATCATTAAGCACTGTTGTATAAATAAAGTTAGAAGATCAAACGAAAGAGGGGACTCGGGTTAAATGCTGGAAGACAAGCTTAAATAAAGTTCTAAGAAAAAAGCAAGGCACGCTGTAATTCCAAGAACCTATTACTTCAGACAATTTACTTCAAAAAATAAAATCAGAATGGTAAATGATTACCCAAAAGCAATCATGTCATCATCACTGAGAGATGGAATAAAATAATTTTTTGTGAAGTGGCTGAATGAGAGCAACTTAAAAGCCACGGAGCCTGTCAGAAGCACATTATTTCTTTTTACACCCCGTTTCCCAATTCATCTCAGTGCTGCTGACTAACCTCGGCTCCCAGCAGGTGGAGCATTTAAAATAAATAGCATTTCCTACAAAACGCGCTCCAACTGCCCCGTGACAGCCGCTTCCAATTCCCGGCCAGCCACTGGATCAGCTTCAGCGGTATCTAACAAGGTGTAAATACAATAACAAGCATGTAATTAAGTGAGCATGATGAAGTTAATGGAGATAATTCATTCCATTTTGGGCTTATGAATATTCTATTAGATGTTATCAGGCAGCTGGAATAGCTGTTAATTTAATCATCATTCAGACCAGCAAAATGTTCTTTGTGCGAGCATAATTGCAGAGAATGAATAATTGATTTGACAATTGTACCAGTGGATTTCAAACAGTTCTGTGCGCTCTCCGAGCAGGAAGGGAGGAGAACTGGAATACTCAAAGCGCTGAAGAGGTGGCGGAGAAGCCAGCCTGTAAATTGAACATTATCAGGACACAGATAAAGGACAATTTTTATTTTATCAATGCAACACAATTACATTACAGTGCGCTAGTAATCATTCTGCCCACACTTTAAAAAGGGAAATAAATTACTCTTCATGGGAAAGGACAAAAAGAAATATCAAAACCATTTAGAATCCATTGATATTGGATATTTAATTTTTTGCATTATATTTTATTATAGGAAATATCAAACTGTGTTTGAAATTGCTGGCACATTTAACTCTGTTACCTGCAATCAGGTACACAGATTGTATTTTACATGTATCTCTTGTATTACAGCGTGTTCTATGAATTACAATGACTTCATTGCAATCTTTTAAAACTACCCTAATGTTTCAAAAAAAGCGCACCATCATTGTGGTATGCAAGAGTATCGTACATCTTCGGGATACATGTTCGGGATACATCGAACTGCCAGGACAACTGTACTCTCATTCTTCTATACTGCATTTGGACAGGAAAAAGTAGCAACAAATGTTGATCTTCAACAACAAGCGGTTTCTAACAGGAAACTAGGTTTTTTGTTGTTTGTTTTTAAAGGATCAATCCTGCCAAAGGCTTAGAGTTCTGGGGTTCCTACTTCAGCAGAAAATGTGCTCGCTGCCACCCTCACTGGCTGTTATTATGATTTGCAAAAACCTGACATGGCACGGTACAATAAGCTTGTAACATAACCAAAGCCAACTGGATGGATAACAATCACTAGGGAATATGGTGTAAGTACTAGCTTTCCACACACACAAGGTCAGGAGAAAAAGGAACCACCCTAAATAACATCTTACCATACAATCAATGTTCTGTGACAGACAAAAATGAAGACCAAATCAATAGTATTCAAAATGGGTCCGAGGTTAGGAGCTCAGAAAACATCAGTTTGAGGAATTTTTCAATATATTATCCAATGTTCATTACCCAGTCCCATTCTAGTAAGTTTCATGAGGAAAAAGAGGAAAAAAACCAGTTATTTCCCTTTTTTAAAAAAGATGATTTATTTTCATTGGAAAGGTTGATTTACGCAGAGAGGGAGAGAAAGAAAGATCCTCTATCTGGTGGTTTACTCCCCAGCTGGCGACATAGCTGATGCTGAGCCAAGCCAGAGCCAGGAGCCAGAAGCCAGAAGCCGCTTCCAGGTCTTCCGTGAGGGTGCGGGGCCCCAAGGACTTGGACTACCATCCACTGCCTTCCCAAGCAACAAGCAGGGAGCTGGACAGGAAGTAGAGCAGCTGGAACATGAACTGGAACCCATATGGGATCCTGACACTTGGAGTTGGAGAATTAGCCAATTCAGCTATCTGTGCTGGGGCCATTTGTTTACTGTCTTTCTTTAAAGTATACAGGGCACCTTCTATTTATTTACTTATTTTTGATCTATTTTGTTTTTATTGGGAAATCAGATATACAGAGAGGAGGATCTTCCATCTGCTGATTCACTCCCCAAGCAACTGCATCCGTTGGAGCTGCCCCGATCCAAGGTCAGGAGCCTGGAGCTTTTTCTGGGTCTCCCATGTGTGTGCAGGGTCCCATGGTTTCGGACCATCCTCTTCTGCAGGCCACAAGCAGGGAGCTGGATGGAAAGTGGGGCTGCTAGGATTAGAACCGGTGTCCATATGGGATCCTGGTGCATGCAAGGCAAGGACTTTAGCTGCTAGGCTATCACACCGGGCCTCATTTATTTACTTTTAACAGTGACTTAAAAAAAAAACCATTTATTTTTATTGGAATGGCAAATTTACAAAGGAGAGAAAGATCTTCCACCTATTGGTTCACTCCCCAAATGGCTGCAACAGCTGGAACTGAGCCAATCTGAAGCCCGGAGCCTCTTCTGGTTCCTTCACGTGGGTACAGGGTCCTAAGGCATTGGGCCATGCTGTACTGTTTCCCCAGGCCACAAGCAAGGGGTTGGATGCGAAGTGGAACAAGTGGAACATGAACCAGTGCCCTTATGGGATCCTGGCGCTTGCCATTTGAGGATTTAGCCACTGAGCCATTACACTGGGTCCCGGCATTTCTTTCTTTATTGGAGAGTCAGTCAGAGAAAGCGAGTGAAAGAGCACACTCCCTTATCACACGATTCACCCCTAAATGCCCAGAAAAGTTAGGGCTGCAGCCTAGAACGAGAACTCACTCCAGATCTCCCAAGCGGGTGGGAGTGACCCCAATTCTTTTTAAAATGTATTATTATTAATATATATTTTTTAAAGATTTATTTATTATTTTTATTACAAAGTCAGATATACAGAGAGGAGGAGAGACAGAGAGGAAGATCTTCCATCTGATGATTCACTCCCCAAGTGACCGCAACAGCCAGTACTGCGCCAGTCCGAAGCCGGGAACCAGGAACCTCCTCCGGGTCTCCCACGCGGGTGCAGGGTCCCAAAGCTTTGGGTCGTCCTCGACTGCTTCCCCAGGCCACCAGCAGTGGAGCTGGATGGGAAGTGGGGCTGCCGGGATTAGAACTGGTGCCCATATGGGATCCCGGGGCGTTAAAGGCGAGGACTTTAGCTGCTAGGCCAGCTGCCGGGCCCTATTATTACTATCTTTTGGAAAGTCAGATTTACAGAGAGAAGGAGACAGCGAGAAAGAGCGTCCATCTGCTGGTTGACTCCCCAAGTGGCCATAATGAGTGGACTTGAGCTGATCCGAAGCCAGGAGCAGGAGCTAGGCTACCCCATCAGGCCCTGACCCAAATTCTTGAGTCATCACTTGCTCTCTTCCCAGGATGTACATTAGGAGAAAGCTGGAACTGGAAACAATGCTTGACCTCAAACCTAGACAGTCTCATATGGGACACAGGTGTCCCTAGTCTTAATTGTTGTATCAAATGCCCATCCCTGGACTATTTATAGTTCTTAATATTAACCCTCTGCTTACTTTTCTTGACCTTAATGAACTCACAGGTTGAAGGATGGGGCAGTTCAGTTGCTGAAATTATGCTGAAGCTCAAAAACCGCAAAATGACAGTAATAGGTGGTAAAGCTATGGGTCCGGTGTAAATGGTCATTCTTCATAGATGGGAAAAAAGGCTCTTATAATGCTGCAAATATTCAAAAGGGATACCTCAAAGGACAGCTTTTATATTTTGTGGGCTAAAGTCTGTGCCACCAGTTGTACTCTTATATTCTTGGAGATATGGGTGAAAGAATATATCTTACCTTCGTGTATAGCTTATTATTAGTTTTTTGAAAGGCAGAGTGACTGAAAGACAGCAGGAGACAGATCCATCTGCTGATTCACTTGTCAAATGCCTGTAACAGCCAGGGCTGGGCCAAGTCCACACCAGAGCCGGGAATGTCCTCCAAATCTCCTACATGAGTAGGTCATCATTTGCTGCCTCCCTGGAGCATTAGCAGGAACACTGTCTTGGAGTGGAGGAGCTGGGGCTGAACGGGTCACTCCAGTAAGAGAGGCAGGTGTCCCAAGCAGCAGCTCCATTCGCTACATCACAACTGCAGTGGCTAGCCCGGTTTGTTCCTTCATCTGCTGGCTATCTTCCCTTGGAACTAGCCTCATTCTCACAGGCTGTGCTGGCAGGAGCCTGACCAGTGGAAGTGGTTGCAGCAGTAAGCGGCCAGCCACAGCTGGATGTGGAAATAATAGCTGCTCTATGAATGGGTCTTGGTGGGGGCCTTACTGTCCACTGTTACCTTCTGGATAGAAGACAGAGAAGACACAATGCCCTCCCAGTTCCAGACATTAAGGCAAATCTCTTATAATACCCTTTCTCTTCCACACACCAGAAAGGGATACCCTGAGTTATTTCAGTGACTCTTAGCCTTTACCGAGGTCCATAAATGTCCTATTTGCATCTATGCCATGCATATAGCGATGTCAACATGGTGAGTTCTTTAAGGCTAAAAAACCAACATTTTTGGTTAATCAAAACCAAATAGGTATTCTGGTAAAATTATAATGTAATAAATGACTACATGTTTACTGCAAGCTGATCAACAAATACGTGTGAATGGCCTGTTATGTGAGAGGTACTGGACAAACAACAGATTCTGAGAAAGCAAACAGTAAGACAGGCACTTGGGGCCAGCGAGGTGGTATCTTTCTGCCTGCAGTCCTAGCATCCCACATGGGTGCTGGGCTGTGTTTTTGCTGTTCCATTTCCGATCCAGGTCCCTGCTTATGGCCTGGGAAAGCAGTCAAGGATAGTTCAAGTCCTTGAACCCTGCACCCACTGGGACACTTGCAAGAGGCTTCTGCTTCCTGGCATCAGATCAGTTCAGCTCTGGTCATTGTGGCCATTGGGAAGTGAACCAGTGCATGGCAACTCTTCCTCTCTCTACAGAGTTTCTCCTTCTCTCCCTGGGATATCTGCCTTTCAAAAAAAAAAAAAAAAAAAAAAAAAAAAAAAGAAGAAGACAAAAGGGCCAAGGACTGCACTCTGAAGGGCCTATTAGTAGACTATTGCTATGTAACAAATCAGCCCCAGGGTCAGGTACCTCGCGACAGGAATCCAAGCACAGCCTAGTCAGGCAGCTCTGGCTCAAGGTTTCTCATGGGGTTATATGGCAGTCGAGTGCTGGAGTACAGAAGGATCAGTTTCTAAATTCTCTCATGTGGACTCATCTAAATTGTTGGGCTAAAGCTTTAGTCCCCTACCATATGGACTTCCCCTTAGGGTAATTCAAATATAGAAGTTGGTTTCCCTCAGAGTGAATGAGCAAGAGAGTGTGAGAAGGTGGTTAAGACAGAAATCACAGTATTTCATAACCAAAGCTCAGAAATCATGGTGCATCATTTCAAAAATACTGATTTTGCTGAAATGAAGAGTTACACAGGGAGAATGAGGGAGAGAGGGAGAGGAGGACACAGAGAGATCCTCCACCTGTTGGTTCACTCCCCAGATGGCTGCAATAGCTAGAGCTGGGCCAGGCTGAACCCAGGAGCCAGGAGCTCCAGCTCCCATGTGGGTGGCAGGAGCCCAGGTACCTGGGCCATTCTTGGCTGCTTTTCTAAGGCCATTAGCAGCAGGGAGCTGATTGTCAATGGAGCAGTCAGGAATGAAACCCCAAAGGATGGATTTACACGCGGCATGACAATCCCTGGCTCAACACCGCATCACTATAGCTGCACTCTTGTCAGAACAGGGTTACGATGTAAGTGAATTGCTAAGGTACACAGAACTTGGGTGGCCTTGTTAGAAAATATGAATAAAAAAATCTGCCAACTTTTGGGAACCTGAAGTCTTAAATTTAGCCAAAAGGCCAGTGGCACAGCAGATTAAAGTGCCCTTTGGGGCAACAACACCCTCTATCTGCTTTTAATCTGGCTTCTTCCCAATGACCTGGGTAGGCAGTGGATGATGGGTCAGGCACTTGGAGCCCTACCATCCACATGAGAAACCTGGATGGAATTCTGGGCACCTGACTGGGGTTTTACTCAGCCCTGGCTGCTGGGAGCATTTGAGATGTGAACCAGTGGATGGAAGAGCTCTCGTTGTTTTGACTTTTCTGTGGCACTCTGCCTTTTAAATACATAAATATTAAAGTCTTAAAGTCAAAGGCAGATTTTTCATTTATTCTTAAATTTTATCTGTCTATCAGGGAGGGAGGGAGAGAGAGAAAATAAAAAGAGAGAAAGTGGGTGAGACTGCTCCTGTTCCTTAGTTCACTCCCCAAGCACCCTCATGATAGGCAGGGCTGGGAACTGGGAGCCCACGCTGGATGCCTCACACAGGTGACAGTAATCCAACTCTCTGAGTCATTTGCTGCTCTCTCCCTGGGTCTGCATGGGAAGACTGGGAGTCAGAGCTGGCCACTGAACACAGGCACTCCAGTGTGGGCTGTGAGTATCCAAACTGGCACAAGTGTTTCCCCCAAGGCAAACTCTAAATGAATCCTAATCAGGTACAGACTCCAAAAGAGTACCAGAAAGCAAATCTTAAATTCTGTACCAATCACACTGTCCATCTGCTTTATGTAAAGTGGATGTGGTTTCCGATCCAGGACCCATGAGACATATTCTAAAGAGAGTAATTTACGGGCTTAGAGAAGCGGCCATGAAGCCTGCAAGGTCGGTGCCCTCAGGTTCTCAGGGTTGGCAGCCTTCACTGCCTTGAATTCTATTAGGCAATCTCTGGGTTCTCTATGGAATGATTCCTTCCCTTATGTCAATGCTCTTGTCTCATGGAAACCTGAAGACTGTGGTGTATTTATGACATGCCAGGATAGACCAATGACACTTTGCAAATGGGATTCTCCAAGACTTGCATCAGCATTGACCACACACCTTGAAACTGTAACCAAGGGCCCAGCGCCGTGGCCTAACGGCTGAAGTCCTCGCCTTGAACACACCAGGATCCCATATGGGCACCGGTTCTAATACCGGCAGCCACACTTCCCATCCAGCTCCCTGCCTGTGGCCTGGGAAAGTCACAAGTTTTTGAGGATGGCTCAAAGTCTTGGGACCCTGCACCTTGGAGGGTGGGAGACCTGGAAGAGCTCCTGGCTTCGGATCGGCGCAGTACTGGCTGTTGCGGTCACTTGGGGAGTGAATCATTGGGCAGAAAATATTTCTCTCTCTATATATATCTGACTTTGCAATAAAAATAAATAAATCTTAAAAAAGAAAAAGAAACTGTAACCAAGAGAACCACTGGGCCCCTTTCCCAACTCTTCACCCTGACCAAACACATTACACTCCAGTGGAGGTAATGTGGGGCAGGACCCCACTTCACTATTTAATTACCAGGGTCCCTCCCCCAGCTCAGGAGGAACAAACACTTTCTTGGAAAAAAGGCCCGAGGCTTCTGAAACTAGGTAACCTACCAAGGTGAATGAACAAACACAGGCTGAAATGGATTTAAATGCTTTCTCTAAAATGCAGCAAAAGTTGGTGAAGCCTGGACTAAAAACTACTGAAGAAGGCAACTTTTCTCTAGAAATAGCTGGTCCTTTTAGGTGTTCTTTTTACACGCATGATCAGCCAATGACCACATTGGTGGACTCTCAAATGAAGGCTTATTTACCAGAGGCAGTAAACAAATATTTGGCAGTTTATGTTGAACACTTTTCATTTCTATAGAGCAAGGGTTAACACATGCTGACCAGAAAGCCAAAGCTAGGTTGTAATGTGCTTTGTTGTCAATAAAGTTTTATTGGAAAACAGCCCATTTGTTTCTGTTTTGTCCATGACTATAATGGCCAAGTTGAATAGCTACAAAGAAGACCATCTGGTCCTCAAAGTTGAAAATATTTACTATGTGACCTTTGAAAGAAGTTTGCCAACTCCTGGTATAGAGGATTTAAAAGACACACATCCTAGTAATTTCTCCTAAGAATCCCATAAGTCAAACAGAAGAGACACCATACCCGTGAGGAAACTAGACCAGAGATGCTTTTTACACGGCGACACAGCTAATTCATGCCATCCAAGCTCTTTTTGTACAAAGGGACACAAAAAGGAAACTCTTTTTCTCCAGCTCCCCCCGCCTGCATGATTTATCATTTAAAATGCAGACAGTCTCCCTAGCACCCTTCCAGAACATTTTCCATCTTTGGCCCAGGCAACTGAAGAGTCTTGGGAATTTTAGCCAGTATTGCTGTAGGATGCTAGAATAAACATGTTCATTTCTTTTCCTGTGTGAGATGTTGATGCTAGGCCATCTAAGGCAAAATATTCTACTCCCCCTGTGTTTAAGTATGCCCTAATAAAAGTCTGCATGCATCCTTATTTCAATCTAATACTTGGCTGTATATAAATGAACATTAAATGACAGGAGAAGAAAAACTAAAGTGAGTACATTAGGAAATGCCCTATTGGACATTCCAGATTCTTCTAAAATAAACGCATAACTCTTATGGTAAAACTTAAGAAAAATCGTTCATTTGTTGCTTTTTGAATCTGTTAGTAACTAGTCAGTCACCAGCTTTACTACTGTATGACATGCACATTTTTAGCTGCCAAGAAAGAATTCCCACATGGCTTACTGTTTTCACCATTGCAATCCTCAATGGATACTTTGAATGCTCTGTCCAAAGTTAGCTATGAAATGAGTCTTAGTGATTTGTCAACCGTTGCTATCCATTTAAAGCTGTGTGATATTTACGACTCAATGACTGAATAGGAAAGCAGTGTGTCTCTTAGATGGCACAGAACTCAATCAAGTCATTGGATTCTCTCACAAGGAGGCAAGGAGTGCGCAAGGAGGCAGGTGCTAGAGGAGAAGACAGAGAACAAGGAGTGGAGAGAGGCCTCACTGCTTTCAGGCGCACACTGCACCACGCACAGTGGCCTCCTCCCCACAGCAAGACAGCAGCATTGATCCGCTGGATTCATGTACGTGGTGTTCGTGAACGAGATGGTTATGAATACAGACAACGTCATCAGAGCTCTTTCTTGTAGACTTTAGCAAAAACAAAACTGTGTGCAAACAACAAGCTGAAGACAAACACGCATCTCAAATGTGCGCAACAATAAGCTCACAAAACCAAAATGATACCTGGGAGCAAGCTCTGGACCAATGGAAGGCCAAGAACTCGCAGACTCTATTTCATGAACACTGCCTGCGGGGGAGGGTCTTGGTCTACCTCCCCCATTCCACCCTCCTTCACTCTGCCCTGTCGTTGGCCTCTCTAACTGTTGATGAAACCCATGTTCATTCAGTACTGACTGAGTATCCCGCACAGTCTGGGATAGGCTGGGGGTGCAAAATGATTCAAGTAAGTTAGCATGTGAGCTCTGTTTCAGGAACACAGTTTGGCATTCTAGCTGGGGAAAAAAGACATATAAGTAAATGTATGATAGCTGAAAATAGAAAAACACAAATTATTAATTCATGCAGTAACTATTCACAGAGTAGCTATCATGTGCCAGGGATGCTGGAACATAGCAAAGAGACAAAAATGGGTGTCTTCAGAAGGCCTGAAGGCTGAGGATCCCACAGCCCGATGAACATAAATAGAAAGGTTCATGAGACAATATAAAGATAAATGAACTTCCTCTTCTTATAAGAAAAGTAGTCCTGAAATCTGAGTTACTTTCATTATTAATGGACTACAACTAACAGACCATACTTCAGTTATTAGCAGCATATATTATAGGTCACTGTACAACTTTGAAAGTGTAAACAAAGTCTGAGGAAATGAAGCGAGCTTGTAAAGGACTGTGTTACTGCCAACTTCAAAACAGTGCATGTATTGCCCCTGAATTTTAAAATAGGGCTTGCTCCAAAACACATCCAATATAACACATACAGCTGGCATTCCCCCTGAAGCCACAGGACTCCCCTTCAGTCACAAGCGAAGCCAGTGGAGGGGGAGGGGACTTGGGCTGCAGAGAGGATAAATTCCATTTGTGCTATTAAAAAAAAAAGTAGGGCAATGAACCCAGTGGTTGAAAAGTAAGGATAAAAAGAAGAAAACAGTAATCTTGCTATAGAAACCAGAGAATTATGTTCCTGGAGCCCTTTTCTCCTGTTTTTTTTGCTTTCACACTGTACAAACTCTAGCACCCTGAACAACTCACTCTCCTGCTATTTCCAGCACTTTAAAGAAACTTTTCAACATTTCGGCTTGACACATTTTTTCAACAAGGAGGTGAAGACAATAAGTAAACAGGTAGTGAAGGGCTATTTAGAGAGCTGGTCAGTCAAAGTGATAATAAAGGGAAAAGCCCCGCCTGAGCGGAACATCCATCCTATGTGTGGCAGCCAGAGACGGCGCATGACCTCTGACAAACAGTTTTCAGAGTAATTTTAATGCTACTCTGGATTTAACTTGACTAACTGGTAGCAATTGAGCACATCTTTTTTTCTTTCTTTTTTTTTTTTGTGGCGGCAGTTATCTAAAATGCTACAATAACAGCATCAAAAGTAGAATGGTGGAAGATTGGTTTTCCATTGTGCTGCTGAACTGGCATAATGCCCACTTTAAAAGCAATTCACTGCTCATCACTGAAATCTGGCAGACACGACACTAAATGCCTTGAGGGGAAGAAAAAGGGACTCGAGAAGGGGAAGCCACTGCAACCACCACGCACGGGGGAAAGGCTGCACCACCGAGGATGAGCCGGCCGGGGAGAGAACACTGCCAAATCAAAAGTTGAGCACTGCATGCAGACTCCCAACAGGCCCTACTTAATTTGCAGGAAGATTTCGTCTACAGGTCTGCATTAGTAATAGCAGAACAAAACAAAAGCAAAATATATATTTATGTCTGCCTATTGTTCTGATGGAGCAAAAACCTAGCGAGTTCCGTCAATCATTTGTCAAACATGTCTTCCCCGTTTTATTTACCACCAAATATAATGAGTAAATATGTGATAATAAAACTCTTCTTTTTACGCGGACATATACAATTTTTCCTCCTGCTAAATACAGGTAATGATTTAGGAAGCTTTCAAAATGTCTTTTTACTGTCAATAAAACTAATTCTATTCCCATTTTCATGTGGAAAAAAAAAAGGCTTTACAAATGAAAATTCAAATTAAAATTCTGATTATAGTGTAGTGTGACAACACCTGTATTTATAATTTTACTGTCAGCTAGCTTGTAGTGTTTAACAATAGCTTGAAGTAGAAAAGTAATTGGAATTTGTCTGTAACATGCCAGATGACGGCATTGGGAGCTTTGCTACGCTACAGCAAATTTGGTTTGATGGCAAAATAACCTCACTGAGATTTCTACAAATCAAAGGTTATCAGGGCTGGAGGGGGGAAGGTTGCTCAGGTGTGAGACCCCTCCCTGAAGTTGGGGAACCCAGGAGCTTGCATCGTGCAGTCACACACTGCTCTGATTCTGCCTTGCGCTGCTGGTCCATCTTTTTTACACCAGCCTCTCAAACAGAGCACGCGTGATTTAGTTTCCGGAGCTACTCCAGAAAGAGACCAGAGAAATAAGCTACATTCTGCCATTTCTGAAACAACCCTTTGTCACCCCTTAGCTACACGTGGGGCAGAAGAGGGTGAGACGGAAGATGATATCAAGCAAAAGAAGGCATCTATGGGGCTAGAAAAGCAGCACCGTGGAGTGGGCCAACATTCTGCTGACCACGAGGAACAAGGTGCCTGCAACTTAGCAAAGCCTGCGCAGTCAGGAACACTGCAGATGTTTGCTGTATTCATTCGTGTACAATAACCACCAATAAATAAAATAGGTGCCCACACACATGCCTGAGATTTGCTATTTATCAAAAGATTAACAGCAATGTACACATCCCACTTTTACTGCAGCAATATGAAGAGAAAAATTAGAGCAGTGTTCTGCTGTCAAGTCGAATCTTTCAAAACTTATAAACACACACTAATCTCCACACACAACTTGCCTTACTCTAGCCTACAAGTGAAAAGCCCATCTTTTTCATTATCCTAAAGATGAAAAAAAAAAAGCCACATACAAAAGAACACCAGAATGACAGTGATGTTTTAGTTTACACTAGATATGGCAACACACACAAACTGTCAAAACTCGGGAATGAAAAAAGCTGTTATCAAGCAACTGTCAAGACAGTCCTCTGAGATTTGGAAATCTTGTGTTTATTGTAACTACTGCACATTACACAAAGAAAGAGACATCCCTCTCTATGCTCTTGCTGCTAACTATCATGCAAGAGAACACGGCTTCTCCTTCAGGATTCAAATTAATTTTTCTTCTCCGTGTGTAATTCTGTGCTTGACAGAGCTGCTCCCCTCCTCCTCGATTCTCTACAGTATGGTCAAAGTTCAGAGAGAAACTCGAGGTTACATCAAACATTATTTCATTTCAAAAACCATCACTGCCTCATTTCATGTTGTTAACTGGTTGTCTACCCCGTTAAGACTGGAATCTGTTAACATCAAAATGCACAGCCTCCACCTGAATGATTTTCCTGACTTGCAGAGTTCTACAAAGAGAAGCACCGAGTTGAAAAGGCAGAGACACTTACCATCAAACCACTTTAATTTGTGACTCTCTCTCTCTCTCTCTCTCACTCACTTTCCACTTCTCTTTTAATGGATACAATGGAGAAACCCAAATCCCTTAAAGGGAAATGACTACTTATAAGGGTTCCCCCTTATAAGGAAAAACACAGGGCCCATGTCTCTGCTGCACAGCCTGATAGGGATGGGCATGTCACCTCCCCTCAGCCACCTCCAAGGGCAGAACTGCCCTGGTTAGCTTACCTGAGGGCACACATGTATTGTATTATAGTTACTAAAACAGCCTCGGGCCCCGGACATGGAGGCAGCAGCGCTAGCAGGCTGCTCCGAGGCTCACGTGGTCCAGCATGGCTGCGGGCATGGCGGTGCCTACTGTGATGGCACTGGCTGTCTCTTGATTAACCCACATGCAACTGCTCTTCTGGTGTTTCCATTTGTGTTTTCCTTGTTTCCTACAGGTGTAGAACATGTGGCTTCTGACGTTTCTCAGGATGGGTAAAAAGCTGACAGTAGAGCCCTCGTAAGTGTAATTGCTTGAATGCAGACGAACCATGGGTCAAATCACATCACAAAATACATTTTTGTTAAAAAAAAAAAAAACAAAAGAAAGAAAAAACAAGCTCTGTTAGAAACACATGGCATGTGGAAGCACAGTGGAATTAATCCACCAAGGCGTCTACTGAGCCCCCTGCACACTGAGCTGCCACGCTTTCATGGATGAGGGCGAGCTGTGAGCACCAGCACTCCTCTGATGGACTTGCGGCCCACTGGAGTCATGGAGAGAAGAAGCCAACAGGTCTTAAGTGGATCTCAGCCCTAAACAGATCATAATGGCTACTCAGTGCTTAGAACATACTTATTTTTGGGTTTCAGTGACCTAGCATGACTCAGTCAACAAAAGCACAGGTCAAATTTTAACCTGAGGTAAAAAAAAAACAGTGTAACGTTGACGGCACTTTAATAAACATGAAGCTGACAGCCTAAGAAAGAAAATCTAAGCTCTTCTAAAACTGTTATATAATCCTCTATGCTATTCAATAATCATTAGCATTCATTTATTATTAACTGCTACTACTACAAGGGAAGATGACCACTGACATGACTTCACAACTGCATTTCCCAACACTGTTCTACAGTCTAAACTGGCCCATTTACATTCCTTTCACACAATGAACACATTTCATACACTCGATTTGAAGCAAACAGTTAAAAATATTTCCCCCTTAGTGTAAAGACATTTTGGCAAGTTTTACAAACAGCTGTAAGGGTGTGAAGTCCCGACAACTGGTCCATGAAAGCAGCGCGGGGGTATCTGCAGCAAGGCTGGAGACAGCTTGTCACACAGTTTACAAGGCATTGGCATTGGGCACGTACCAGCACAGTGCAAAACGTTCTCTAGGGTCACATTGTTTTGATGCGAAATCTGACTCTGCCGTTAGCTTGCAGTGTTACCTGAGCAGGTTTCTTAACCTCTCTGTAGCTGTATTTCCCATGTGTAACGCAGGGATAACAGTAGCCCCGACTTCATGAGAATTAAGTGAGCTTAAAATTGAATCCTCAGAATAGTGAACTGGTGCTTAGTGTTCAACAAGTTATAACTATAATTATTAACATTAGCCTGTACATTTCTTTCTAGTTTAAATTAAGAGTCTCATCTAGAATCAATAAAAAGGGGAAAAAGTCAAATAACTGTGTCCCAC
The DNA here is from genome assembly GCF_030435755.1 of Ochotona princeps. NCBI lineage: Eukaryota > Metazoa > Chordata > Mammalia > Lagomorpha > Ochotonidae > Ochotona > Ochotona princeps. The sequence continues at coordinate 26,918,658 of NC_080865.1, forward strand.
TACATTTGACCAAGGCAGAATATGAGGTAACAGGTGAAGTAAACAAAGACCTTCACAAATAGGGTGAAAAGGAAAGATCACACACATAAAGGATTATGAATCAGAAAGGGTTTTTAAAAAACAACTTTAATTTCGTTTTAAAAGATTGATTTATTGGGGCTGGTGCTGTGGTATAGCAAAAATAAAGCTTATGTCTGCGGAGCTGCCATCCATCTGGCTGCTGGTCTGAGCCTCCGCTGCTCCAGGTCCAAGCCAGCTCCCTGCTGATGTACTTGGCAAAGCAGCGGAAGTTGGCCCAAGTGCTTGGGTCCGGGTACCCACATGGGAGACCTGGAGAAAATTTCTGGCTCCTATCTTTGGACTGGCTTAAGATTCACCACTGCTTTTTGAGGGAGTGAATCAGCAGATAGAAGATCTGCCCTTTCCTTTCTTTTTAACTTTGCCTTTCTAATAAAAAAAAATTTCTTAGATAATCAGGCCATAACAATGTCACAGTAGACCTTTGTTGCCTGCAATCCCATACGGGCGCCAGTTGGTATCCCAGCTGCTCCATTTCCCATTCAGCTCTGTGCTTCTCATCTGGGAAAGCAGTGGATGGCTCAAATCCTGAGGCCTGGCACCATGTGGGAGGCCCAGAAGTCCCTGGCTTTAGATAAGCTCAACTTGGGCCACTGCGGCCACCTAGGGAGTAACGTAGAAGTTGGAAGATACTGCTTTTTCTGTTTTCCTTTCTGTAATGCTGCCTTTCAAACAAAAAAATAAATATTTAACCAAAAACAGAAAAACCAACCAACCAATCAACTGACCAACAAAAACAAATCCAAAACTCAACCAGCAGCTCACAGGGAAGAGCTAGGATTTTCTAAAAAGATTTATTTATGTATTTATTTATTTGAAAGGCTGAGTAAAAGAGAGAGAAAATGAACATCTTCCATCTGCTGGTTCACTCCCCAAATGGGCACAATGGCCAGGAGCCCAGAATGTCATTCAAGTCTTCCACATACGTGCAGAAGCCCAAGCCCTAGGGCCAGCTTCAGCTGCTGTCCCGGGTGCGCTGGCAGGGAGCTACACTGGAAGTGGAGCAGCTAGGAATCTATTCATGAACCCTATTGGGAAGCTGGCATCACACGTGTCAGTTTTACATGCTATGCCACAGTATCAGGCCCCAGAAAAGCTTTAAACTTTTTAGTAGCAATACTGAAAACTACGACAATAGAACAGTGTTTCTAAAATTATGAGGAAAACTGAGTTTTAGCCCAGAATTCCATCTATTTTATAAAATATTTATTTATTTTTTTAACATTTATTTATTTTATTACAAAGTCAGATATACAGAGAGGAGGAGAGACAGAGAGGAAGATCTTCCGTCCGATGATTCACTCCCCAAGTGAGCCGCAAAGGGCCGGTGCGCGCCAGTCCGAAGCCGGGAACCAGGAACCTCTTCCAGGTCTCCCATGCAGGTGCAGTGTCCCAATGCATTGGGCCGTCCTCAACTGCTTCCCCAGGCCACAAGCAGAGAGCTGGATGGGAAGTGGAGCTGCCGGGATTAAAACTGGCGCCCATATGGGATCCCGGGGCATTCAAGGCGAGGACTTTTAGCTGCTAGGCCACGCCGCCGGGCCCTAAAATATTTATTTTTATTTGAATGGACAGAATTAGAGAGACAGAGAAAGATTTTCCATCCATTGGTTCATTCCCCATATGGCCACAAAGTTGGAGCGGGCCAGACTGAAGCCAGGAACCAGGGGCCTCTTCTAGGTTTCCTATGTTGGTGCAGGGGGCCAAATACTTGTGCCGGACTCTGCTGTGTTCCAGGCCCTATGTAGGGAGCTGGATAAGAAGTAGAGCAGCCAGGACATGAACTGGTGGCCATATAGGATGTTGGCACTACATGTGGAAGCTTAGCATGCTATGCCATAGCACTGGCCCTTATTTTATTTTAAAAGCAGAGACAGAGAGTGGGCCCATCTACTGGTTCACTCCCTACATGCCCACAGTGGTCAGTACAGGATAGGCCAAAGCTGGGAGCTGAGAGTCAAGAACTCCATTCAGTGAGTGACAGCAGCTAAGCAACATGAAACAGCATATACTGTCTGGGGTGCACAGAAGCAGGAAGCTGTAGCCGGAAGTAGGGTCCAGGTACTCCGAGATGGGACACAGGTGCCTCAGTCTACATCTCAACTGCCAGGCCAAACACCTGGCCCTTAGAATGTTTTTAAAATCAGTAAAAATAGTGGCAGGTACTGTGGCACAGTGGGTCAAGCCTTCTTGGAGGAAGTGAAGGCTTCCTGTTATCCCAGTGGGAGATCCAGCATGGCCCAGTCCAAGGCATTGCAACCATCTTGGAAGTGAACCAGCATATAGAATATCTCTCCCACCCCTGCAATCCACATCTGTCACTCTTTCAAATATGTTCACTTTCAAGATTTATTTAATTTTTATTGGAAAGGCAGAATTACAGCAAGAAGGAGACAAAGAAAGAAACATCTTCCATCTGCTGGTTTACTCCCCAAGTGGCCACAACGGCTGGAGCTGAGCACATCTGAAGCTAGGAGCCAGTAGGTTTCTTAGGGTCTCTCACACAGTGAAGGGTCCTGAGACTACAAGCAGGGAGCTGGATGGGAAGTAGAATAGCCGAAACATGAACTGACACCCATAAGGTATGCTGATACATGGAAGGTTAGGATTTAGCCGCTGAGCCATTGTACCTGGTCCCAAATACATTCATCTTAAAAAGAAGTAAAACATATAGGATTGCAAAGCAAAGCAATTATATTGAAACACACTTATTATAATGAGAGGTCTTCAAAAAGTACCTGGAAAATGAGTATTAAAAAAACTGCATGGACTTATAAAAATCTGTGCATCAAAATCAACTTTTCTGTTCCACTCTCCCATGAATTTGAAGTCTGCTCATACTTCAAGTGCACATTAATGGTACAGTAATATATGCATTTTCTTATTAAGGCGTTATAGACTAGATCCAGCACTTGCAGCAATAGTAATTTCAAAGCAATGATGAATGTAGGTGAGACTTCAGATGCGTGCAACAACTGGGATGGGATCTGGAGGTACCCCGACTACCACGGTAACAGAGTCCTGGCACTGCTGCTACCAGGTTAGCGTGAGGCTGGAGACAAATGCTGACTTCCAGGCAGAGAGCAGTGAAAAACCAAGGTCTGAGTTCCTTCCCCATTCTGGGCCACAGACTCCATCGATTTGGAGCTGTAGTTCAAGTGTGGGCCAGGAAGCCCTGGGGGCAGATCCCAACCTCCTCTTTCAGGAATCATCAAGGTTAAGATTTATTTGAAATTATATAATATTCTTCATCTTTTTCACTGGAAATCATTCTTGAATCCATAGCAGACTTTCCAGTTATAAAAGTATGATGTTGCTAAAGGGTGAATACAGAAACAGAACTGAGAAATCAGTTATCTTCTATCAAATTGGAGATTGAAGAATTCTAAAAATGTTAAAACAATGCTGCCCCTCCCCCCTTTTAAAGGATTTATCTATTTTTATTGGAAAGGCAGATTTACAGAAAGAAGGAGAGACACAGAGAAATATCTTCCATCTACTGTTTCACTCCCCAAGTGGCCACAATGGCCAGAGCTGAGATGATCTGAAGCCAGGAGCCAGGGGCTTCTTCTGGGTCTCTCACATGGGTGCAGGGTCCCAAGGCTTTGGGCCGTCCTCAACTGCTTTCCCAGGCCACAAGCAGGGAGCTGGATGGGAAGTGGGACATTTGGGAAGGAACAGCCAGTTGAACTGCTGCCCTTCTAATCCAAAACTCTATTTGTTTTGGAAAAAAATATTTTCATAAAATAGGTTTCTATGATAGTAATGAGTTGCTTGTTATTATTTTGAAATGAATTTAGGGGCAGGCATTTTTCTCCAGCAGCTAAAATGCCAATGGCTCACATAAAACTGCCTGGGTTTGATTTGTGGTCCTGGCTCCTTATTCGGGTTTCCAGGAATACAGACCCCAAGAGGAACAGTGCTGGTTCAAGTAGCGGAGCCCTGCCAACCGTGGGGGAGACCTGGATTGAGTCAGAGATGTTGTGGACATTTGGGAAGTGAACCAGCAGATGGAAGATCTCCGCCTCTCCAAAGAAAATGAAAAACGATTTATTTGACAGATAAACCTCTATTCCACAGCAATACACACAGCTGTCTTTCCAGAAAATTAGTACAAATACCAGTATGGTCCATCTTCGTGCCCAGAAAGTCACTGCTACACTGCTCGCTACTGAAGTTCATGAAGTATTATCTGGGATTTCCTCAGTACTGCCAATGATGCCAAGACCTTCCTTACCACCTTACCCTTGCACTGCACCTCACTAGTCCATTTACCATTAATTCTTTATTGTGATGGAATCCTGTGTTCACCAAGATGTACTGACAGCCCCCAGTTGTGACAATGAAATGTAGCGGCCGACTTTGCCAGTGCTCCTGCTGGAACCACTGGGCTGAGAACGACTATCCTCAGCTGACTCGCTTAGGATGACCACCCCCTGCTGAGAAAGGGTCAATTTCTGTCCAATACATACCAGGATGCCTTGGGATGAGACTGTTTCCTGTCAGGCAATGGATAGATTTTAATTTTTTCTTTAATGAAATACCCACTTTTCTGGGAGTGTGGGATTTGATGGGACGAAAAAGACCAGAAAGAACCTCCTTATGGGAAAAAAAATGATGGTGAAAGAAAGATGGTGGCTCCCAGGGAGGACTCCTGAGCACGGGAGAACATGAGAAGTCAGCCAGAAATAAGCAGAGGGGAAATAATGACTGCTTTACAGGGGGATGAGAGTGACTGGAGGGAGAAGCCTCCTGCAGGTGCCGCACACTAGTCACTCCAGGAAGAGGGAGGACTCCTAGGAGACATGCTATGCAAAGGCCAGGCTGGGACCCTGAGCACCAGCCTGAAGCCGGGGGTTTCAAGGCTTTACTCAAGTGAAACACCATGAAGCAGTTTCTTACTATGGTCACAGGTTCCAACAGAACTTCCTCTGGCCAAAGCTAAGCCCAGTCCCCTTAAACACCTAAGGCAGAACTGACTTAATGAGAGGAAAAGAGACTAGGAACCGTATACTTGGTAAAGAAACACCCATTTTTCTGGCTAATTGGCAAGAGGCAGGCAAATTGCTAAAAAAGTTGGTCTCATCTTCTAAATCCGTCAGCTTTAATGGGTCCCTTCATTTCTTTCTTTTTTTTAAGGTTTGACATCGTTTTATCTTATATTAAGGCAAACATGTGATATGTGACCTTTGGGGATTGGCTCATTTCCCTTAGCTTAAGAGTTTCCAGTTGGGCCCATTTGGCCACAAAGAACTGCATTTCCTTTTAATAGCTGAGTAGTATTCCACAGAGTAGATGAACCATAGTTTCCTTATCCAGTCGTCTGTTGATGGGCATTTCGGTTACTTCCAAGATTTTGCAATTATTGATTGTGCTGCTATGAACATACGGGTGCATGTTGGTTTCTCGTGTAACAGTTGTTTTGGACATATTCTTCTAAGTGTTATTGCTGGGTTATATGGCATGCAGATTTTCAGTTGTTTGAGTGTTCTCCATACTGATTTCCACAGCAGCTGCACCAGCCTGCAGTCCCACCAGCAGTGGAGTAGGGTTCCCTTTTTCCCGCATCCTCGCCAGCCAGTGTTGTTGGTGGTTTTTTGTATGTGAGCCATCCTTACTGAGTTAAGTAGTACCTCAGTGATGTCTTAATTTTTTATTTCCCTTATTGCCAGAGAGCTTGAGCATTTTTCTTATGTCTGTTAGTCATTTGCATTTGTTTCTTTATAAAGTGCCTGCCCATTTCCCATGCCCATGTGTTGAGTAGTTTGTTTTGTTGTTTTGGTTGTTCCCGGAGATCTTTGTATATTCTGGAGATGAGACCCTTGTCTCCTGTGTAGTGTGAAAGGATCCCTTCATTTAATGGATCCATTTAATGGATCCCTTTCATTTCCAGAAAAGGTTATTTAAAAAATTTATTTGTGGGCTTGGCAGCGTGGCCTAGTGGCTAAGGTCCTCGCCTTGATCCCATATGGTTGCTGGTTCTAATCCCGGCAGCTCCACTTCCTCTCTATCTCTCCTCCTCTCAGTATATCTGACTTTGTAATAAAAGTAAAGTAAATCTTTAAAAAAAAAAAAACTTAAAAAAAAAATTTATTTGTTTCCCAGACTGTGTTCAGCTAGACAGCATCCGTAAAGAGCACAGCTCTTCCCGACTGCTGGCCTCCTTCCCTGCCCACACGGTCAGCCAGCAGCAGCATCATATCTGAACTGGGACACTGCCAGCCTTTTCTAGGGATTTAAAATTGGGGCAGAGAAGGAGCAAGAGGTCTGTCTTGAGTTCAGGTCGCTAGACTGCTGTGGCAAATCAATGTAGGAAGTACGTGTGAACATCTTCTGTCTGATGTGTGGCCCTGGGGAAGCAAGGGGAGTCTCACTAACCTAAGTACATGGAGAGGAGTTTCTGCAGCAGGTGGGGATGACGGTGGCCCAGGGCAGGCTTGACCCACTCGGGGTGCTTTCGGATCTATCCACACTTGTCTGGTGTCAATGACACCTGCTCACAACTTCTCGAGTTGATTTATTTTTATTGATTTGAAAGGCAGAATATGACAGAGCAAGAGTGAGAATGAGCAAGAGAGGTTTCTTTCAGCCATCTAACCTGCTCATAATTTTTCCTAAATCCTTCCTAATAATTTATTAAAAACACATTTTCAGGTTCTCACAGCTTTAATAATTAAATCCCCTTCCCAATTGGCTTTTTTTTGGGGGGGGGGCTAAATTTCTCCTCTGATTACTTTCAACCTCAAATGATAGCCTGGTCTGCATACTGGAAGAGTGAGGTCATAATATCAAGGGCAGGGAGAGAAACCCACTCTTCACATTTGATCAGCCGGGTTGCCACAAGCTTAAGGCACACTTACAATGACAGTGCTTACCTCATTAGTAAATGCAAAAGCTCACATTGTTAAACACACACCTATATGGGTGTGCACATCTGGAGGGGTGATTTGATTTGTGCATACCTAGCAGGGTGGGTGTCATTAGCACTTGAAGTGGTGACCTAGCAACTGGGTCAAAGTGTCAAGGGAGAGAATTCCCCAACTGTGGCCCATACTCTCATTTGTTCTGTACTAGTGACATGTCACTCACTATTCAAACTCACTGGCAATGATGAAACCACCAACCCGCACTTTCCTACTGCTTGGATCTTTTACCACAAAGATGCATTCCCACAGCACTTATATTAAAAGTACTGTTAGAAACATGTCTAGTCTTCTTGGATGAGAAAACAAAAGATGTTCAACAGACTGGGGCCTATCATCCCCCACAGCACCGCCCCGGTTGGGACCCACTGAAGGTGCTCTCACCGAAAACAACAGCACAAAAGGTCATGCTGTTACTCATGGCAATTTACAACAACAAAGTACTCCCTTTCTTATTTTCTGGCACACAAAATTTGTGCACACAAATGCTGTTAAATCAAGTTAGTCTTATCAGTAAAAAAACATGCTCTATTTCCCATTATTTATGAAGCCCTATCCTTTCCTTTCTTACCAATTACATTCCCTATCATTTCCAAAATATACAAACTGTTTTCAATCAACAGATTTCTTTATTATAGTGTGCAGCATGCTTGTTACTGACTCTTTTCTATATTGAATCCTTGATTGGACAAGCATTTTGAATTTAACACGGACTATGATTGCACACATCAAACAAATTAAAGCTGCCAATCTCTTTTTGGAGACCATCCTTTATATAGACTACCATTGAAGAGCACCCTGAGTGTATCTGCTTAAGAAAAATGGGGCAGAAGTGAAGAAATGATTGCCATCAGACAGGGCTGTGTTATCCAGTGCCTTCGCAAACAGATTATTGCTGTCCTTTTAAAATGTATTTTCCAAGTCTGACATCAAAGTCATCCATATAGTTTCCACAGCATTAAGCTAATTCTTTACATTAGTGATGAGAAGAGAAGGATTTGATAAATCCAAAGTGTAAAAAGTAAGACCAACCAATGAGTAGGAAAGGAGTAGAAGGCTGACTCGTGAGTGTTCTAATCAACTTGATGGATGACAAGGATGGGGTAGGGGCAGGAGTCATTTCCTTGTTTTCCCCTCTAGAAAATGACAACACAAATCAGACATGTTCAGAGCAGCTGTCCATGAGGAACCAGGGGATTCCCACTAAGCTGCACTGAAGAGAAGGAGCTATAGCTGGCATTCAAGGGGTTAAGGCCTTAGCAATATGGTTTAAAAAAAGTGGAAGACATCTGAGCAAAAACAAACAAACAAACAAAAAAATCTGGAAGATGTGTTCCCATCACTAAGGCCAAGTTAGTAGTGCTTCAAATGAGAACTTTAAGGAATACATACAATAATAAACACTGCAACACCGGGGCATGAGGATGCATACCTTTTAAAAAACAGAAACATGGGGCTGGCCTTCAAGACGCTGCTTGGGATGCCACATCCCATGTTGCAGTGGCTGGGTTTGAGGCCTGGCTCTGAGTTAGAGTCCAGCTTCCCACTAATGCATGCCCTTGGAGGCATCAGATGGTGGCTCAAGTACTTGAGTCCTAGTGTGCGAGACCTCAATGGAGTTCTTGGCTTCTGGATCAACCACAAGCTCCCATGGGTATTTAGGGAGTTAAGCAATGGATAGAAGATATCTCTGCCTATCAAATCATGATCAAAATCAAAACACTAGAGGCCATTAAGAATACTGCAGGTTTAACTTTGAAAGTTATGGGAAAAGTTGCAGAAACACTTGCAGAATCAGTCTTTCTGCCTTTTTAAAAGTTTTAATTATTTACTGGAAAGCCTGAGCAACAAAGAGAAAGAGACAGAGATGCAGGCACACAGACAGGCAGATTCATAGAGGTACCTTTCATCTGCTGGCTCAATCTTCAAGTGCTTCCTGAATCAGGCCACAGCCAGGAGCCTAAAACTCCACTCAGGTCTCCCACGCGAGTGGCAAGGAGCCAAGGACTTAGGCCATCACTTGGTGCCTCACAAAGTGCACAGGAAGTTGGATGAGAAGTTGAGGAGCGGGGACCTGAACTACATACCATGGACATGGGATGCTGGCATCTAAAGTGCCAACTTAACTGCTGTGCCACAATGCCCATTCCATCTTCTTGCTTTCTAATGCAGGGCCTTCCCTGGCTGCTCGCCTTTTCCTCCCCTTACCCCCAACAGTAAAAGCACTGTCATGAACTCTTACAATTCAGCCTAGCTTTTGTGAGCTCAGCCATTGAACCTGGCCTTCTGATTTGTCAAGAACTGAGAGATGGGAGGGAACAATGGTGCTGAGGTCAGGAAGCTTTCTTGGTTTTTATCCATCTATTTCCCTGTTATCTATCTACCAAGAGACAATGTTGGTGCCCGCACTTAGCAACACAAAGATGAAAAGGCAATTAGTTTGGCTCCAAGGAACTCACAATGAAGTAGGAAAAAAAAAAAAAGACACAACGGAAAAACAGCTGTAATAAAACATATACACACAATCATTGAATACTTCAAAAAGTTCATGGAAAATGGAATTAAAAAGATGTGTATCTTGGTGGAAAAAAAATCTTTTGAGTAGCAGGTACCCAAATAACTGAGCCATCACTTGCTCCCTCCCAGGGTGTGCATTAGTAGGAAGTTACAGTTGAGAGCAGAACTGGGGCTCCGATCCAGACATTCTGATATGGGAAGTGGGCATCTTAACCAACGTGCCAAATGTTACTTTTATTGATTTATTAACTGTCTATGGAATTAGAGACTTAAATCACATGACAGTTCTCTTGGAATCCATGAAGAATTACTCAGAATTACCTTAGGTGAATTTAACTGGGGCAAAGAACCTTTCAAATAAAAAAATTTATTAATCATGTCTACAAAAGTTATGATGCAGAAAAAAAAGAGCATTTAGTGCTGACACTCTAATTTCAATTATGTTTTTGTGTAAGGTAAAGCAAGCTGCAGAAACTGTATTTCACAGCATTCCAAAATCGAAGATGTGATTAAGAACATCAGTGTTCAGGAAAACTGCTATTTACTTGTTACAAAAATATTTTTATTTGAAGTTAACTAACTTTGAATTTTCTAGTAAGCTCACATTTTCATACACAGTCGAGTTATTAAACAACTATGAAGTGGCATTTCCCATTTTGGGAGTATAACTAATTATCATTATCATTAGCTGGAGTTCTGTGAACTGGCAGTATTTAGTAAATCTAGCTAAGAAGCTGTGCCTGCCTAATTGATGATGCTCAATTTTAACAAAAAGGCATTTGAATGTCTCTGTGTAGGGCTATGTTCCCCAGTCAGCACTTCCTGCATTAACCCTGATATCTGATCCTTGAAAGTGCTTGAGTTTGCAAATACTGCATTACATCATAATGCGGAACAAACTTCCTAGGGCATATTTTTACAGCTAAGGCACCACAACCTTCAAATAACAAGTCATTTAGCTTACTGAGAGCTTAGTGATTTGAAAACAAGTTTTCTGCTACCAAAATAGACTGGCATGGTGGAAATAAAAGAGATAACTTATTTCTGAGTGATTAAATGTGAAATCTCGCTGACACAGTTCATCGCTTTTCTTTTGTTTCAAGGGATTTTTGAAAAGGTTCTATCCATTTATTATATGACCACAAAAAGAGTTCTGAATTATGAGACTGAGCATTGGTTCGAGTCCAGTTGATCCATTCCCAAGTCAACTCTTTGCTAATGCGCCTGAGAGTGCAGGAGATGACTACCCAAACATATGAAACACTTGGGACACTGATGCCCACCAGGAAGACCAAGAGGGAGTTCCAGGCTCCTGCAGTGGGCCTGCAGCCCCAGGCGTTGGAGCCATTTGGAGAGTGAATCAGCACATAGAAGAACTGGCTTTCCTTTTCTTCTTCTTTTTTTTTTTTGTAAAGATTTATTTATTTTATTACAGTCAGATATACAGAGAGAGACAGAGAGGAAGATCTTCCGTCCGATGATTCACTCACCAAGTGAGCCGCAACGGGACGGTGCGTGCCAATCTGAAGCCGGGAACCAGGAACCTCTTCTGGGTCTCCCACGCAGGTGCAGGGTCCCAAGGCTTTGGGCCATCCTTGACTGTTTTCCCAGGCCACAAGCAGGGAGCTGGATGGGAAGTGGAGCTGCCGGGATTAGAACCGGCGCCCATATGGGATCCCGGGGCATTCAAGGCGAGGACTTTAGCCACTAGGCCACGCTGCTGGGCCCCTGGTTCTCCTTTTCTAACTCTGCCTTTCATTTAAGTAACTCTTTAAAATACTTACAAAAATAAAATATTTATTTGAAAAGCAGAGAGAGAGAAACAGAATGAACACACATCTAAGTAGCTCCCCTTTCTGTTGGTTCACTCCCCAAATGTCTGCATCACCTACACAAGGTTGGACTGCACAAAGCTTACAGCTGGGAGCTGGTAACTCAATTCAGATCTCCCACACATATGGTAGTGACACAAGTACTTGAGCCATCAGTCACTGCCTCCTAGGGTGTGCACTAGCAGGAAGCTGGAGTTAGGAGTCAGAGGCAGATCCTGAGCCCAGGCACTCTGATAGGGAACGGAGGTGTCTTAACTACTAGGCTGAGAAAGTCAGCTCCAGGAATCTTGGAAAAGGTCAAGATGGCTCTCTTTTTATCACTATTGAATCAGAATCTGGAATATTCATAGTTTCCTGGTATATTATCATGGTGATTATTTTGTTGAAGCGTATGTAGCATTACTTTAAATATTAGGGATAACTTATTCCTAAGTACTACTTATTTCTAGTTCATTATTCTAGAGATAATATTTTCAACTGAATGCCTCTCATCTGAAACACTTCAATTAAAATATTTGCTATTAAATCAAGCCCTTTAGGGTTGTATTTTGGGGGGTCAGTTTTTTAAAGCATAAAATGATTACTTTAAATAAAGATTCCACTGATCTCCAATGAAGCACAGTTCAAGGAACTAAGATGACTCTGGAAGTTACTATTTTTTTTCCAAAGACAATAAGAAGTTTATTACTAATAGCAACAGCAATTGCAAGGAAGTTATTATTGTAATAGTTACTATCACTTTATTATTTAATCTAAGAAGTTAGATTGGTCTTATGTCATTGAAGGGAGAATAAATGAGTTGGTACTGTTCATATACATAAGTGAGATTTTATGGGGTTACTATTATATGTATTCAAAATTAAAACTATTAATAAAATAGAAGGGAATTCTTGTGGACTTTCAAAATAATTATACCCATCTTACAAGCCATTTAAAAGTACTGAATGGATAAACAGCCTGCATTAGTAGTTAAGTGCAAAGGCTGAGCAGATGTGAACCATCCTAGTCATTTGCTGCGATGATACAAGGAAATGGAATACTGAAGGGCTGAACAGTGTGACCCACTGGATCCTGTCAGCCCTGGCTGGAAGGTCTAGCTGTGCCATTTACCAGGGAAGTGACCGAGTCTCTCCCAGTGCCAGTGCTCCTCCAATGATAGCCATAGCACTACTCTCATACTGTTTTTACAAGGATAAACGAAATGTACTTAAAGTACTCACTGTCCTTCCTGGTGTATAGCAAACACTCAATAAAATACTAGCTATTGTTATTGGCTATTCATTCTACACCTATTTATAATAAAGATTTAAGCCATTCTGTAATCAAAAGAAATTTGTCCAAATTAATGATACCTGCTTAATGGTATTTATAATCATAATCATTACTGTGCTATATTAAAATTAGGTACAAATGGTAAACTCTTGGCATAATTTATTATAATTAGTATGCAAACTAATTTTAAAGTTTTCCTTTGCTCTTGATCTAACATATGATCAATACTGTTACCAATTGCTTCCTTTAACTTGTACGATTTCAATCACATCACCTACCTTTTTAAAAACATTTCCTTCTCTTTGCTGTGAAATGGTAATGACTCCTTTCATTGTTAAGATTACACATAGTAAAATGCATTGCAGTACCAAAAGTAAATATAATATATATAAAGATGCTGTAAAAATGTAAAGATAACATACATAGACAGATAGTTGAGTGCCTGACACAGAAGTGATCAATAAATGACAGCTGTCAGCGGGTGGTAGCATTACGGTTTGTCATGACAAACAATACGGTGCTCTTCCCCAGGGAACCTAATGGCTTCCTCTCTGTAAGTCTAGGAAGCACCATGGAGAGGCAGAAGGTGGGCCGAACTTTAGAGCCATGGCTTTCTACCAGCACTGCATATTGGGATTAAATGACACTGATACCTGGTACCCATTCCAGATGCAGAGATTTAAGTAACCTGAGATGTAACCTTGGTTCTGGGATTTTTTTTTTTTTAAAAAAAACATGTACAGCAGAGAAGCTCCTTCCGAGGGCTGCTCGACTCAGGTAAACCCTGTTCTTGGTCTGGAGGAGCCCTGGCGAGGCTTGGCTGTTGGGGATGAGAAGCAGCAGGGGAGCTTCTCCATCCTCCACCTGGACACTGGGAGAGGAAGCTATCCTCTGATGTTCCTTCAACACAGACAAGGCAAATTCATTCCAGCAATACCACTAACCTTGGAAAGAGTAAAAACAATCACATCAGAAATGAATCCTTCCCAGTTTCTGAAAAGGACAAAGAGCTTTTCACCAAGACGATGCCAAAGATGAGGAAGGAAGCTCCGGGAGCTCCTGCCCCTCCCCTCAAGTGCAAACCAAAGCAAAGGCTCCGAAGGCTGAGAAGGCAGTGCTGAAAAAAGGGGTTATTCCTAGGTCACCCAGGTTCCAGAGGCCCAAAATACGATGTCAATGGCAGAGCCCAAACACCCTTAGGAGAGGGACCCCAGAGAAATAGGCTTGACCACTGTTCCCCATGACTACGCAGTCTGCCGTGAAGAAGGCAGAAGACAAACACACACTCGTGATCAATGTGCTTATCAAGGCCAAAAAGCACCAGGTCAACCGAGCCATGATATAATTCTATGACAATGATCTGGCCAAAGTCAACACCCTGCTCACATATAATGGAGAGAAGGTGGCACATGTTTGATTGGCTCCTGACTGATGTTTAGGATATTGTCAACAAAACTGGGGTCATGTAAACTGAGTTCAGCTTGCTAATTTTAAATGGTTTTTTCACCATATACAAAAAGAGAAAATACATTATCTCTCTATATTAAAAATATATTATTTTAGAAATTGGGAAGGAGGCAGATCGGAGTAGTTTTGGATGACCTAACCAAACAGAATGAGGAAAAGAGCAGAAATGAAGCAGGCAAAGCAAAGAGTAACAATGGCCAGTTTACAGCTTGGCATGGGAGGCAAGAGAGAAGTGCTGGGGCACATCTTTACGGAAGCACTCAAGGTTATGGCAGGAACAGGCAGATGCAAACGTCCAGCAAGTGCACCTCCTCTTAAAGCATGCTGCTATTTCACGCTGTGTCCCTGACACGAAAATAAACATTAGAGTTCTCAAAGGGGAAACAAAGCACTTTAAATAAACATTAGAGTTCTCAAAGGGGAAACAAAGCACTTGAAAGTAACTATCTGAGGGCTGACCACTTTGATTTTCTATTTACCCGACATCCTCCTGTTGGTGATTTTCACCCTAAAGAAAGATCAACTTGGGGCTGGCACAGTGGCTTAGCAAGTTAAGCGCCCACCTGCAGTGTTGGTATGCCAGTCACTTCACTTCTGATCCATCTTCCTGCTAACACATCTGGGAAAACAGCAGAAGACAGTGCAAATGTGTAGACTCCTGCTCCCACATGAAGTTCCTGGATATTGGCTTCGTCTGCTTCAGCCTTGGCCATTTGAAGAATGAACCACACGATGGAAGATCTCTCTTCTCTACTTTGTTCTAACTCTTTGAAATAAAGAAATACTTAAAGAGAGGAGAGAAAGGAAAGGATAATGTGGCAATTTAAGACAAGGAGAGGGGAAGACAAGAAGAAGAGGAATGGAAAACACATTTAAAAAAAAACAAAGCTAACTCAATACCGTGAGCATTAATTGTTCAGATCTGGAAGCTTCTCACCTCATCTTTCTGGTGTGTCAATACACTAGGCTTCCCTTCCCAGCAGCTTCCAAGACCAAAGCTCTGGATGGAAAGTGGACTCTTCACAGCTATTTCAGTTTGCTAGTTGGGTTCACACACACACATACACACACACACATACACACACACACACACACACACACACACATCTACCAGTAAGAGGGGGCACAGTCCAAGAGCTTGAATGTAATTTCTCATTTCATACAAAGGTAAAGCGATAAATTTTCCAGTATGTGCAACTCTGCTTCAAGTTATTTACGGTATATCAGTTGTCTGTTATTCAAGTTTAAGGGAAGAGATGTCACACCAAGACAATGGATGATCATTAGAGCAAGGGTTGAAAGCAAGCAACTTACCAGCTGGATCGAAGTTGGGCACTCTGGACAGCACAGTGTTTCAAAGCTTTTTGAAATTGAGAAATCTCCGGGGAATATATGATGTGCCAGACTGAACTTGAGTTTCTTTCAGAGGACTACAGAAGATTTTTTAGCTCTCAAAGAGGTTGTTTTGCAGCAAGATCATTCTCAAGTAAGTGTGGAGAGTGAATCAATGGGGACACGTTTCATAAGAGACAGCATAGTCCAGGAGAAATACAGTTTAAGCCATATAAAACCAATATTAAAATTTCTAGCAGCCACATAAAAATAGCCCAAAACAGGAAGAGTGATTTTTTTTAAAAGATCTATTTATTTATTTGAAAGGCAGAGTTATGGGGAGAGGAAGGGGAGAGAAAGAAAAATCTATTGACTGCTTTGCTCTCCAAATGGCCACCACAGACAGGGTTGGACCAGGCTGAAGCCAGGAACCAGGAATTCCATTCAGCTCTCCCATGTGGGTGCAGGAGTCCAAGCCCTTGGACTGTCTTCCACTAGAGCAGTTCTCCCAGGTACATTAGCGGGGAAATGGATCTGAATTAGAATGGCTGAGACTTGGACTGGTACCCATATGGTGGCAAAATGTGCTATGCCACAATGCCAACCAAAAAAGGTAAATTTTAGTGTTTTTTTTTTTTTAAATCCAGGGGTGGTGAAATGTCTGGTCTGCAAAATCATTTGGTGTGTCCCTCTTAAGACCAACTGTAGTTGGGCACTGTAGTTGGGAAGAGCCGGCGAAGAGGGATATGGCAGCTGCAGCTTGAGGCTTGACTGCGAGTGTGTGGGAGACACCCAAGTGAACCCAAGCAAGAGGTGGTTAGGTCTGTAAGCCCCAAAGTTAGGCCAGTATCAGGTGGGGGGCTCTTGGTATGTGCGGTGCACATGAGATCACCCACAGAGAATGCCCCTGCCAATTACCAAAGTACACACTGCTTCCGAGCCAAGCGGTTGCTAGCGTTTTCACGCATCTTCTGCTATCTTTTTTCTAAACTGCTATGCAAGAATCCATATGCGAGAGTGCTTGTACACTTTCAACGTTACTAAATTTTGCAACATTTCTTAGACCAATTTACTCCCATCAGCAAATGTAAAAACACACTTTTGTCCTCACTTAGTATTCCTTAGTTTATTAAACAAAACAAAACCATAAGCCAGGATTCAGACATCAGAAATTATCATAGGACTATGCATATTTTTCCCTCTGTCTGAAGAACTGGAATGTTTTGACCAAACAATGACTTTACACTGTATACGAAGAGTGTGTGCTCTGACCACGGCCCCAGCTACTTTTCTTCTATTTTGGGCTGTTACTTCTTGCCCACTCCCTGTAGGCATCTGATTTGTGATTCTCACATTAGGTGACCAGGACATACCATTAAAACGTTGAACTAAAGGTTTTCAGTGTGCTATGCTGGGGGCCCCAGTCCCAAGGTCAAGGTGAAGATACTTTATGTCCTGTCTCCCTCACTGCAGCCAAGTTTCTTCCTTACCACTTATCTGCCTTATCTGCAATCTCACCAGTACTAATTCCAGTTCAGGGCTGTTCCCCTTTTTTCCTTCTTTCATGGCTAATATTCTTTCTCTTGCTTCTTCCTTATTTCTGGGCCTTTTATGGCCGTTTCCAGGCAACCAGACTTCTGACTCCAGAGTCAAGTGGCTGCTTGTGCGGGGGGGCAGCCATGCAAGGCACCTGTCCAGGTGGCGGTGGGCTTACCGCATCATTGACTGTGCTCAGTCAGGGTTACATTTACACTTAATTTTCTGTCGCTCACAGTTGCTAAGCACATAACAGGTATTCAATAAATACTGTGTAAGTTTGTTCATCATTCAGTGGAAGCTTGAATTTCTCAGAATTCTCTATTAATCATAGATAAAAAGGGTGAACAGTTGCCAAAGTTCTGCTTAAATATTTCTCAAACTACATCTCATGACTATGATATACTGGTTTAAAAGAAAGTGAAATTGACTACGGCAGAATATTTTGGAGATTTAAATGTGCTAATATATGTTGGAAATACAAAGAGATGGCGATATGGAGCAAAGTATTTTCTGAACTTCCTGGGTCAGAAACTCTTTACTCCCTCCAGAAATATGAGTGGCACCAGAACGACACAGAACACAGCTTGGGAATGTTCTTTTTCAACTCTTCCATTTTTTCCCTATATTTTGTCTATAAAGTCAATTTTGCTCCTAACAATGGAGTTCACTTCCTAGGAAATCCTGGGTTACAAAGAAAAATTATTACAGGCTCGGTGTGGTGGCCTAGCAGCTAAAGTCCTTTCCTTGCATGTACTGGGATCCCATACGGGAGCCAGTTCTAATCCTGGCAGCCATGCTTCCCATCCAGCTCCCTGCTTGTGGTCTGGAAAAGCAGTTGAGGACCCAAACAAAGCGTTGGGACCCTGCACCCGCGTGGAAGACCCAGAAGAAGCTCCGGGCTCCTGGCTTTGGATTGGGGCAGCTTCAGCCGATGCGGCCGCTTGGGGAGTGAATCACTGGATGGAAGATCTCCCTCTCCGTCTCTCCTCCTCTCTGTGTATCTGACTTTCCAATAAAAATAAATGAATCTTTAAAAAAATTATTCAAGGGCCTGGCGGCGTGGCCTAGCGGCGAAAGTCCTCGCCTTGAAAGCCCCAGGATCCCATATGGGCACCGGTTCTAATCCCGGCAGCTCCGCTTCCCATCCAGCTCTCTGCTTGTGGCCTGGGAAAGCAGTCGAGGATGGCCCAGAGCTTTGGGACCCTGCACCTGCGTGGGAGACCCAGAAGAGGTTCCTGGTTCCCGGCTTTGGATCGGCTCAGCACCGGCCCTTTGCGGCTCACTTGGGGAGTGAAACATCGGACGGAAGATCTTCCTCTCTGTCTCTCCTCCTCTCTGTATATCCGGCTTTCCAATAATAATAAAATCTTTTTTTTTGTGCAATTTTTTTCATTATTATTAATTTCATTGCATAATGTGACACATTTGTTTTTATGCACTGGAATTCCCCCCACCCCTCCCCAAACCCTCCCCCCACCCCCACGGTGGATTACTCCACCTAATAAAATCTTTAAAAAAAAATTATTCAAAGCAAGTCTTCCAATGGGAGTAAGATAAGGGTTAGGTATACAATTTTTGCTTTATTTTTCCAATTCAGAAGTTTTAATGATAAATCTTCAGAAAGATTTTAGGTATCTGCAGATATTGAAACCTGAGAAATAACAAATTGGCTGATTAAAACCTCAACATATCTCTGAAGGACTCCTAAACACCAAGTAGGAGCAGATCAAAATGAAGCTCCGTAGCAGCAGAAGCAAAGGACAAGGCAGCCCTGCTCCGCCCTGTCCAACCAAGCAGCCGAGCAGTCAGCGAAACCCAGGACGGCCTTCCGCCTGGGACCCCGGGAGCTCAACCCCTGCTGGGCGATCCCCTCAGGAGCAAAGGGGGCTTGCCTCGCAGCCTGGGCTCCTGATGGAGTGAACGCTATTCCACACTGTCAATGCTGCGCTGTGGGACCAATGGTTGGGTCTGACTGTCCCCCTCTTGACAGCAAACTGCGTGTCTGTAATCCTGCCCTAATCGCAAGGGCCACCCTGCTGGGCCTGGCAGGTAGAAGGCACAGAGGAAATAAAGTTGCTAGAATTCTCTGCTACTGAAAGGGGGGGGGGGACAAGTTCAGAAATGTCCTCACTGTCACAGCACTGTGAGACTTGAGGTGTTTTGGGGACAGGCTCAAGTAGTTATGAACGAGTGCTGGAAGCTGAGTAGGTAATACTTTTATAGCCTTCACCTGGGCCAGTATGTCTTCCTCAGAAGAACAGCTTATCTAACCCCTGTAGTACAACAGTTCTGCACTGGCACCTGCTCGATTGAAGCATGACAGCTATTCTGTGATTCAATGTGGTCTACTGACTAATGGAGACCAAGGCAATCTGACCAAATGTGACAAGCTGAATTTCTTACAGATCTGACTTTCGATGCTTATCATATTTGCCAGTAGTACAAATCAGGCTGAGAAACACCTACCATAAATCAGATATCTAACACTAACAAATTATGCACCCATTACAGATGACCTTTGGAGTTGCTCAAGGTAAAGTCACAATCACGCATTAAAAAAAAGTCTTTCACTGTAATGTGTGAATGTATGAAATTAAATGAGGCTTGCAATGTAATCAGTGTGGTTGGCTGCTTTAATATATTCCATTTCAATTTCAAATCACCACAAGCCAAGAGTGACGAATCTAATTTGATCAGTTGTTCACAAAAACATGGAAAAGCAAATGTGGATTTAGCAACACAGGCAGGTTTTTTAAGGAATTAATATTTTCTACTACCACCAGAAAGAAGTTCATAATATATTTTTAAACAGGGGCAATTAAAAAAAAAAACACAAACAAACCCAAGGGCCCAGCACGATGGCTCACTGACTGGGTCCTCATCTTGCATGTGCTGGGATCCCATATGGGCACTGGTTCACGTCCCAGCTTCTCCACTTCCCTTCCATTTCCCTGCTTGGGCAGGGGAAAGCAGTGGGAGACCACAAAGATCCTGGCTCCCGAGTTCAGATCTGCTTAGCTCAGGCCTTCGCAGCCACTGGAGAGTGAGCCAGCAGATGGAAGATCTTCCTCTCTCTCTCTCTCCTTCTCCATAAATCGGATCTGCCTTCCCAATAAATATAAATCTTTAAAAGATACCCAAACACAATTCTTTCCTCATTAATAAATTCAATCCTTGTAATAAAAAGTTCAAAGAGACAACATTTTAGAGGAAAAAAAAAATTTAAAAGCCAGAGACTTGTTTCAAATATGCTAAAAGAAAAAGAAAATGAAGCTATCCCCCAGGGCCTGTGGAGCCAGCGTGGCAGGTACCCTAGCCTTGCTGCTTAGTATCCGGCTAGGGTCTGTATGACTATTACTCTGCAATTCCACTCCTACAAGTTGGAGCAACACAATTTACAAATTGAGTCACTTGTCACACAGTTCTTATATCCTCAGGGTCTTCTAACAGCTGCTTAGCAAAGGTAGCCTAGTGACTAAAGTCCTCGCCTTGCACGCGCCAGGATCCCATAAGGGTATCGGTTCCTGTCCCAGCAGTCCCACTTCCCATCCCACTCCCTTCTTCTGGCCTGGGAAAGCAGCCGAGGATGGCCCAAAGCCTTGGGACCCTGCACCTGCATGGGAGACCTGGAACAGCTCCTGCCTACTACCTTCGGATTGGCTCAGCTCTGGCCGTCATGGCTAGTTGGGGAGTGAATCATTGGATGGAAAATCTTTCTGGCTCTCCTCTCTGTAATCTGACTTTTGAATAATAAAAAATAACATTTAAAAAAAACCATAACCATCAGTTGTTAACCCTTTATCTTTTAAAGTCATCATGCTTTTCAGACTGTAATTAATACACAATTAGGCTTTAGCAGTTTCCACAAAGCTTCTGTGCACTGTTCCCAAGAGGGGACACATGGGGTGGGCTCCAGGTGTGTGACACTGGGTAGAAGGGGTCTTTCCAAAGGCTGCCCCTGGGGGACTGGAGACAGCAATCAGTGATCTGCTGTAAGCATTAAATCAGATCATACCCTCAGGCTGTTTAAAAGCCACAAAGAGCTTGCTTAACCTGTGCAGCTTCCTCAAACTCTCGCAGCCTCTCTCTGCAATGCCCTCTCCCAGGAAGCATGGCCTCCCAGCTGCCCTCCAGCCACGCCAGATTCCTGGATGTCACAAAACAACGTGGTCCCACTTAGGATCTCTCTCCTTGTTATCTCCTGGTACACAATGTCCTAGGCTAGGGTTTCCTCTTGCCATTCAGGTGTTTCCTCAAACACCAGCCATCTGCTTCCACCAAACCCTCTCCATTTTCCAGGCTACGGAGGGGTTGTTGCTGGTCTGCCATGATTTTGTTCCCTCTGCTTCTTTACAGTGTGCCACAGGAAGATCCCTCAGCTCTGCCTGGTGCATGGTAGGAAACCGATACTTGCAAGACACTTCTAAAGATGTTGAAAGATTTGATGTAAACAGCTAGGACGTATGCCAAAGAGGAAGGCTGGCCGCAAGTTTCAGATTTGGGTCAGTACTATATTTTAGAGAATACCTTCAGTCGACCTGCTTCATATCTGTGAAACAGGGTAACAGCATCAATTTAGCAGATTGCTCTGAACAGATTGCCACATGTAAAGAGACAGTTTAATAATGAGGGATTTAAAATTTCTCTTTTGGACCCAACACAGTAGCCTAGTGGCCAAAGTCCTCGCCTTGCACTTGCCAGGAACTCACATGGATGCCAGTCCTAATCCCAGCAGCCCTGCTTCCCAACCAGCTCCCTGCTTGTGGCCTGGGAAAGCAATCAAGGACGGCCCAAAGCCTTGGGACCCTGTACCCGTGTGGGAGACCCGGAAGAAGCTCTGGGCTTTGGATCAGCTCAGCTCCGGCCGATGCAGCTACTTAGGGAATGAATCAGCAGATGGAAGATCCTTGTCTGTCCTCCTCTCTGTGTATCTGACTTTCCAATACTACTACTACTACTACTACTACTACTAATACCCTTGATTTTAAAAAATTTCTTTTAATTTAGTTGTCCTATCAACTACTGACCAATCCTTTTTAAATACAAATGGCAACTTAATAACAAAACCATGGATAAATTCAAATGAACAAAATTTAAATTAGGAGATACAAAAGGACAGAAGTAAAAACAGTATGATTTCTACAAGTTTCAGGCTCCCATAGACTTGATGATTTCTAATCATAAAATCTAACATATGTACTCCATTTATTTTTGAAGCAAAGATCCAACGACAATAAACCATTCAAGCGCAGCAGGAGGTTATTAATTGATTCTCAGCTGAACAAAAGGTGAATACAACAAAGGATATTTACTTTATTCTACAGAGCTGCTTTAGCCAAATCATGTCATGACAAATACACCACATAGCATGGCTTCTACCAGTGCTGAACAAAAAACAATCTCCTCTCCCTTCTTCCGCTCTTTCCAACGCTACTCTCCTTTTAGGATAATGAAAATCTCAAAACAGGCCTCACGCTTGAAGCTGAAGCACTGCTTGCATCACAGGGGCACTATGCGAGTAGCCTGCTCTGCGTTAGCAATTTTGAGGCTAAAAAGATTTGGGGAATTAGCAGAGAAGGATGGCCCTAGAAAAAATGTTATTAACTAGAAATACAAAAGCAAACAGAAGGCTGCTGGAGTAAAAGTACTAATTTAGAAAGGCTCAGGGACAACCGCTCAAGTGCAGAAGGCAGAGTGTCAGAGAAGCTGCACTGGTGTGAGGCTCTAAGGTCAGCTTAGGCATTTGGAGGTTGCTATGTTTTGCAGGTTGAAAATGCCTATCAGTTATTTTATACGGCTCAAATCAACAAGTTTACCAAAGCACTCAGGACTCATTGACTATAACATAAATGCTAATTTATTCCCGCGAGAGTTCGGGATGCAAGCGTAAACTCAGAATGACGTCTAGATGGAAACGTCACGCTGGAAGGCGTGGCTGTGAGGTGCTGGACTTTGTCTAGAGCAAGAAGCTCTCCTACTTTTGCAGAATCCAACTCCCTGATTCTTTGTGAGGGCTAGTAAGGCTTTAGCAAGCTTGCTAAGTCTGAAGGAAGGGAAGTACTAAAAATTCCAAGGCAGGAACTGAGCAATGTTTGAGCATTTCAAAGTTTGAATAAAGATCAGATTTAAGAGTACGCCATGAGGGGAAAAAAAAAAAAAGACGTTCAAGAAGAACATTATGGAGACATTGGAACATATTTTTAAAATAACAGAAAGTGAGGCTATTTCAGTACATAAATAAGCCTGTCATTGCAGCGACAATGTACTGGTGAAGTGGAGGCAGAAAGATGAAAAGGGGGAAATTTTTCAGGTAAACACACCAGTATTTAAAAACAAATGGTGCGATTGGATAGCTAATGCGATAATTTGAATTACAGCATGTGGTATTCTAAAAAGGAGTGCTGCCGAGCTGTCTGTGTGCTAGAAGGTGACTGATTAAGGGAGTTCCAGTACTATCTGTAATAATAAAATACCCTCTTCTGCAGCTATGAGGAGGTGTTTAAAGAAAGCTACTCCAGTGATCAAAGTATTGTCAATCTAAAACTTGAACTTATTCCTAACTATCTGAACTTCTTACTGTTAACTAATTGTAATCAGGCAAGGTAGCAAGCAAGGGAAGGTGAGGAGTAGGAGAGATGCTGGTTGGGAGGATGAAGGGTTTCATAAACTCAGGGCAAAGCAGCATACACTGCATCTCAGTGCTACTCCCACTTATAAGCTATCCACAACGTGAAGATGAGTTTCTTTCCCCATATTTTAACATCTTTGAAATCAGGATGTGTATTAAGTCAATTCCCTTTTAGATTTTTTTTAAAGATTTATTTATTTTATTACAGCCAGATATACAGAGAGGAGGAGAGACAGAGAGGAAGATCTTCCGTCCGATGATTCACTCCCCAAGCCCAAGTGAGCCACAACGGCCGGTGTTGAGCCAATCCAATGCTGGGAACCAGGAACCTCTTCCAGGTCTCCCACGCGGGTGCAGGGTCCCAAAGCTTTGGGCCGTCCTCAACTGCTTTCCCAGGCCACAAGCAGAGAGCTGGATGGGAAGTGGAGCTGCCGGGATTAGAACCGGCAGCCATATGGGATCCCGGGGCTTTCAAGGCGAGGACTTAAGCCGCTAGGCCACGCCGCCGGGCCCGATTCCCTTTTAGATTTAAACATAAATGTTAGCTGGCACAGGTTAGTTAATGGCCACCTTTCTCAAAGTCACCCTTGTTCAATGCAAACCAGCAAATCATAGGAAAATGCTAAGTTTTCCTACGATTCTGTAATAACCACTAGTATGTCAGACCACAGGAAGAACAATGCTGGTCATCAAAATATTTCTGATGTCCAAACAATTCTAATGATGCTGTTCATCTGAACTTGTAATCTTGTGAGCTTCTGTATGTAAGAACCCATCAATGGGACCCTCGGCTTTTCTTTTCTTTTTTTTTTTTAACAAAGAATGTGACTGTGTCTAATAAAGCCCCCCTTCCTTGAGAGAACGCAACGTGTGTTGAACTCTTAGTTGAATACAACATATCTCACACACATAACGGGATGCTACTTGCCAGTTGGAGAAGTAACTAGATAAAATCCCAACATGACTATAGAGGGAGTTCGGACAAAACGGAATCGATCAATCTAACAAAGGATTATCATCCAGAATATGTAAGTGATTTGAAAAAACTCAGCAACAAAAAACAAACAATACTGTTGAGAAATGGGCAAAGGACTCCAACAGAAAAGCAGAAATACAAATGGCTAAGAAACACATGAAAAACTGCTTATTATTAGTTAGCAGAGACGTGCAAATGAAAACCACGACGAACTGTCACCTCACCCCTGTCAGAATGGCCGAAATCGAAAACCCGGAGAGGAATAAATGCTCCTGAGGACGTAGCTAAAGGGGAATGCTTGTTCAGGGTTGGTGGCAATGTAAGGGAGTGCAGGGACCCTGGAAAACGGGGAAGAGATTTCTAGAGACAAACAAAACCACACAAAATCTACAAATAGACCTGCCATATGCTCCAGCAACCCTAGCTAACAGACACCCGTAACCCCCACGTTTACAGCAGCAGCGCTGCTCATAGGGGCCCACATGTGGAAGCAACCAAGACGTCCACCATTGGATGAATGCGTAAAGAAAACGGGGCCTACACACACATAATGGACTGCTACTCAGCTATAAAAAAGAACGCAATTCTACCATCTGCAGCAAAATGGACACACACATGTTGAAGGAAATGAGGTGGACCCAGAAAAACAGATACTACATGGTCTCCTTTATATGTGGGAATTATAATTTAAAAGACAAAGAAAAACAAACAAAAAGTACTGTTGTGAAGTTTATAAAGCTTTGTTTTATACCTTTTTCAATCAACGATTAAGACGGTTAATATTACCAAAAAAAAGGGGGGGGGGAATGAAATAGGGGAAACTGAGTATGGCTCACTAATGCTGACGACCATTCTGACATTTTAATAGTAGGTGGAGCTGTGTATAGTTTATCAATTGTGACAAGTATACCACACTAATATGTTAATAATAGGGAAAGCCGGGTATAGGAAATACAGGACCTCTGTGTTACTTCACAATTTCTGTTTAGTAAAGTTAAATCTAATTTGAAATAAGTTATTTGAAACAAAATAAAATGATAAGATGGCTAAATCCAGCAACCGTGCAGGCAAGAACTCTGAAGGCCTGTGCTGATCAATGAGGCAAGCACAAGTCACAATGAGTACTTCATCCAAACTGCCTACAAGTGCGCACATTTGAAAATGCAGTTCCTTCGTGGCATGCCTCAGGTGCAGCCGGCAAGCACTTGGCCCACTGCAGACCACTGACGGCACACTCAGAGATGAGCTACTGAGGCGCTGGCTCCACTAGGCAGTGGTGAACTTGACCAGGTCAACGAGCCTAACAACTGGCTTTCTCCTTGCCATGCCAAGGGCACCCAACGCTGCTTTGCAAAACTACATAAACATGCCAGAAAAAGGTTAGTTGAAGTTTACATTTTCATATGATTTGCATGATAAAGTTCAAATCACACAAAAAGCCCAGATGCTTATTTAGCAAGCACCTTTGTATCATTTTACCTCTTTGCAATAGCAATGCCAGCTGAACGTCTTTTACTGGTTTATATTCCAAGCTGTATGGCTTCTTGATCTTTCCTTTCCTTTCTTTTTTGGTAACAGAAGAAACAAACCTTCAGATATTGTTAGCAAACAAATGCCTACAGTAGCCACATGACTAACAGACACTAGTGAAGTGGGCTGTAGTGGAGCCATAGCCTAATGGAGAACTCATATTTTGTCTAAACTGTCTAGGTGCCACTTAATTTCGTTTTTCAAAAAGAAAGCAGGTCAGCTATTTGGCTTTTACAGGAACATCAAACTTTAAGAAACAGCAGCTAATTAAAATTTTAAGTAATCTTTAGCTAAAGTGAAGAGATAGTTAGAGGCCATACATGCTCCGTGGCTGCCACTCAGTGACCTCTGATTTCAAAAACCATGTAGCAGTTCCACATCCTTCTTCCCAAGCTCACACCTTGAGGAACTCTTCACGAACAAATGGGCACATGGAACCTCTAAGAGAATCTAAGGCCATAATGCTGCCTACTTTACACGAGTTGCCAGTTCCCAATAGTAAAGTTATTTCTAGGGTTATGAAAACATTAACACTTAAAAATTATTGTTCTTATATAATTTTTGCCCAGGTTTTACTATAAGAAAAGACTATATATTTTTTTCACTGTCATGCCATTGGAAAGTTACTGGAAACCTGGGGCAAAATAATAGTATTTTATATAAAAGTTAGTACTAATGACTCAGTCAAATTTAAAAGCTCACCAAAGTCACTAGCATTTGAGGCATTTTCATTCAGTTGATAGTTCAAATATTATTTCCAATACAAATATATGCTTTATTTATCACTAATTTGGTACACTTCATAATCACATCAGAACCCCACCGTGTACTGCAAACCACACACAACTCAAACTATTCAAGAGAAATACCGTTACTTTCAAGAGCAGATTGGCAGCAATTAAAGCTCTTGTTTAATAGTTAATCACTTTTCTGGGGAGAAACAAAACAAAACAAAACAAAAAACCAGTAGTAAAGGACAGTTTAATTTCAGAAGTGTATTTTATTAATGAGATCTACTTTGGATGTATCATTTAACTGGGGTTAAAGATATGCTGAACTGCTCTACAGATGCTCTGAAACTGAGATGGAAGTGCTTTTATAACTCATCAATGTAAATCTATGCCTACATGGCATACAATTAAATAATGAATGACAATACCTCACACTTCACAGACCACAGAATTCCTTTCAAAGGAATTTCAGACGGCTTATTTTTAGATTTATTTTGTTTTTATTTATATAGAGAGGAGGAAAGACAGGAAGATCTTCCGTCCGTAGATTCACTCCTCGAGCAGCCGCAATGGCCGGAGCTGAGCCGATCCGAAGCCAGGAGCCAGGAGTCTCTTCCGGGTCTCCCATGCAAGTGCAGGGTCCCAAGGCTTTGGGCCGTCCCCAACTGCTTTCCCAGGCCAGAAGAAGGGAGCTGGATGGGAAGTAGGGCTGCTGCGATTAGAACCGATGCTCATATAAGATCCCAGCATGTGCAAGGTGAGGATTCTAGCCACTAGGCTACTGTGCCAGGATCTCAGACTGCGTTTTAAACACACATTATTTTTCTTTCTCGAACAAATAAGGCAACTAAATCAAAGAGTAATATTGACTTCCCATGCCACAAAATGAGTCAGCAGCAGACCAGGAATAGCTTTTTAACTTGCTCAGTTTCCTACAATTACATCGTGCAATGAATTCTCTGTGAGACTATGTCATCTTGCAGGTTACACCCAAGGCACAGGTATCTCCAGATTTCTCCTGAGCTGCCCATTTTCTTCCCCTGGCCCAACCTGTGAACAGTACTGCTTGCAAACCTAGCTTGCCATTAGTGTCTGTGTGTGTGTGTGTGTGTGTGTGTGTGCGCTTGCAAGCTCAGCCCTTGAGGGCTGTGTGGGGCAGGCAGAGTCCTATCTGCAGGCCTCTCTGCAGAGAGAGAGAGAGAGAGAGAGAGAGAGAGCGAGCGAGCGAGCACCAGCCAATTAAATAATAAATTAGGAGTGCTGGGAGAAATTCTGAGAGCAAAATCCTTTGACAGCTAGCACTGGGCGTTACTGGACAAGCCTGTAAGCCAAGCAGTCAGATGCTGGCACTCTGCACACAGACTCTAGATGCTGTGGTCACGATGCATACACAGACTCCGCGAGGCAAGCAACAAGTAGGGATGGGCAGGGGTAGTCTTCACCACATTGTGAACTTTTCTGCACTTTCAAAGTTTACCAATGTCTGGGGCAACTGTTGGTCTAAGGGCTAAGACACTTGCATCCCATAATACAGCACCTGGGTTCGAATCCAGGCCCCACTACAGATTCCAGCTTTCCGGCCACGTGCACCTGCGAGGCAGCAAGTGATGGCTGAGATGGTGAGGTCTCTGCCACCCTCACAGGAGACCTGGACTGAGCTGCGGCCTCCCAACTTCAGAGGGCTCCGGCCCTGGGCATTGTGGATATTTGGAAAACGAACCAGCAAACGGAAGCTCTGCTTTGCCATTTCTGTGTCTCTCAAATAAGAAAAACACATTTTGCTAACAGACATTCAAAAAACTTCATCGAAAGTGTATATTTTGAAAAACCCTAAAGATTTGAACAAAGACATTCAAACATAATATTCTACAGATCCATGATATCACAACCCAATGATCCAGTCACAAGTTAGGACAATTGGAGAGGATATGGTGTAGCGGCAAGTTATCATTTGGGACATCTGCATCCCCTAATAGTGCATGCTTCAAGTTAGAGCAATTCATTCACTCCCCAAGTGGCTGCAATGGCTGGAGCTGAACTGATACAAAGCCAGGAGTTGGGAGTCCTGCCGGGTCTCCCACGTGGGTGAACGGTCCCAAGGCTTTGGGCCATCTTCAACTGCTTTCCCAGGCCACAAGCAGGGAGCTGGATGGGAAGTGAAGCAGCTGCGATATGAACTGGCACCCATATGGAATGCTGGCAACCCAGGTGGAGGCTTAGCCGGTCTTACTGCTCTATTCATGATCCAGCTTTCTCCTGAGATAGACTCTGGAAGGCAATAAATGACAGCTGGATCCCTACCACCTACACGGCAGACCTAGAGTTTCTGGATTCTGGCTTCTGCCTGGCATACCCTTAGATGTTGTGGCCATTTGGAGAATGTAGCAGGACTGGATCTTTCTAACAAAAATGAAAATAAACACACAAAACATGGATTTCATATACCATTTAGTAGGCCTTTCTTATGCAAGTAGCCAATAGTCATACAGTAATATATCAAGCATGGAGCATACCCTGAGAGTTATAATAATGCAATTAGGACAGTGCCTGAGAACGGTAGGAGTTTAAAAGACAAATAAATTATTTCTGGCTGGGAAGCCTCAACATGTGATTGGAATGCCAGTAGGCAGAGGGCGATGATCCAGGCAGGGGAAACCACGTGAGCCCAGATGGCTGTGGCTCCAGTGGCGTCTGGGTCTGTCTGGGTCTGATGAGTGATCTAATCCAGAGGTCCTGCTAGGGTTCCATTCTCCCCTTGTAAGGCACAAGGGGATGGGTGATCTGCTTTCTAGGACCAGGACTGCAAAACTGGAAAAAGGCTGCAGCCAAGGCACTTCTCCCAGGATGCCCCAGGTAAGCCCATGAGATATTCATGGCACCCAGGGACATCCGGTCTGTTCCAGATCACTTACTCAGGACAAGTGACTCCATGAACTGCAGAAGTCCACTCCCTGGGCCTTAAGCTGAAAGGCCAGGAGGTGCGAAAGGGCCCAGACACCCAACCTGTGGTGGCTGTCAAACATCTCATTTGGCTGAGCACCCAATGGTGGGTGAGCTCCAGTCACCCACCCTGTCTCCTCAAAGAGCCCTCACCTTCCCTGGCAGTCCTTCCCACTTTATAAGTTAATGGGGGAAAAGAACATGCATTTGATAGCCAATTTTGTTGAAATGCATTTATGTCATCTCCACTTTGCTCACTACCAGAAAAGTTTCCTCTTGCTTTCCCCCTAGCCTGTTTGCTTCCCCTGTCTCTGATGTTCTTTTAGCTCATACAGCACCCACACTGCTTCCTTTAACTAGGAAGTAATTCTTGTGTTTTCTACAGTCTTTTTAAATTGTTTCCTAGATGCCACCCAGTCTCCCTTTCTATATCAAAGTCTCACATGGGTGACAGGATCTGAACTACATATATAATCCGTCATGTGCTGCCTTCCAAGGTATGCTGTGGGAAGCTAGTCTGAAAGTGGAGATTTGGTCACAGGCACTGCAATATGGGATGTTGGCATCCCAAGCAGGAGCTTATTCCACTGCACCACCATGGCCAACCTCAAGATCGAGTTCAAGTTCCTTGAGAGTATGAATTATGCCATATTTGAACCATTCAGTCAATATGAATGGCGCATTTACTATACGTCTGCTGTTGCGGTAGATGCTGGGGATACAAATCTGAACAAAACACAAGAAAGGAAAGGCGGTAGCAATCAGTTCCAGTATGCTAGCTCTAAGTACAACAGTTAAGCACAAGGTGTTATTCTCAGAAGTAATGAAACGTAATGACTATTACTATAGGTATTTTTTTAAAAATATTTTTATTACAAAGTCAGATACACTGAGAGGAGGAGAGATAGAGAGGAAGTGGAGCTGCTGGGATTAGAACCAGCGGCCATATGGGATCAAGGCGAGGACCTTAGCCACTAGGCCACGCTGCCAAGCCCTACTGTAGGTACTTTACATCTTGCCTCATTTGAATGCCCCATGTATTTTACATCCTTGAGCTTAGTTAGATTCCTTTAAAGCCAAGGCTAAAGACAAAGATGATCTTTTTCTCCACTTCAACAATGAGATTACAAATTACGATATCATAGCTAAGCCTCGGATTGATCCTTTTTCTTTTGCTTCTCTAGCTCCTCAAAGGCTACATGATTCTGGAGCCAAAGAAGAAACGACACTTTGAGGATACTGCTTCCAAGAATTACACACATGCCTAGCTCGCTACAGGGACACTGTGCTGCAATGAAAAAGATAGTTCCTTAGAATAAGGTGAGAAAGAGAGGCAAAACGATTCCCGATTCTGAGCTGAAGACTGTTGCCAATAGCTTATTTTGTTCCCAAAGATCAACACAAAAGTTTCACAGAGCTGAAGGGAGAAGATTGGGACCACTAAGTTAGCTGGGGGTGGGGGCATGATTCACATAATTTCTTTGGGGGCAGTAAAAAAAAAAAAAAAAAAAAAAAAAAAAAAACCAAACCAAACCTCTATAAAAGAGATGAGCGAGTAGGCTGTGAAAGGAGTGACCCTTCACATATAGGGAAAGCGATTTGCATCGACAGATCTCATTGGTATAAACGACCTCCTTCAAAGAGCGCAAACCTCAATGGAAAGCCAGTGCACACTCATGAAAAGCTTTGCTGGTTATTTGTTGAGCTGTATACAGACTCACAAGCAGGAGTGGTTAACCTGGCGCACCATGCACTATAGAGATATTTTTTTAAGTAGGCTTATTCAGCTAATCTTGTTGAGACTTCTCTCATACTACTGATTTCTTATTCTAAAAATAAATTAAGAGGCTTCATTCAGAATCCCCCGTGGTCTACCAGCTTGTTTGTTGGGTGTCTTTGATTGTCTCTTGTCTTTAGATTTCCCTGCCTTGTCTTTAGATTTTGCTGTGCCCTTTGGTACTTCCCGTTAGTCCACGTCTGGAATAGCTAATTACATGGTGGCATAATTCCTGCCTGTACAAGGAATAGCAAAACCATGCTAATTCACACCAGTGACTGGAAGACTCCTGTGTAAGTAACTGAATTATGCAAATGAGCAATAAGAAAGATGATTCAAAACTGTATTTCATTCATTTATTTTGACAAGTATAGTTTAGTCTTAATTATTTTGAAAATTTCTTTGTGGCATACTAATAAATTTACTCGGGCACATTTGTTAAGAGTGATGAGGCCTTTGCTAACAGAGACGAGCGGCTGCGACGTGGAGTGTCTCCTGGAAGCAGACTCACGTGTTCAGGCTCTTTTATCTTGGGTGGTACTGACTCCCCATCACTGATGGCGATCCTTTAGTAAGATAATACACAGTGTGCCGCTGAAACAGGAATTATTCTGGCAGAACACTCACTGACTTCATCAAGGAATCCTGTGTGTGTTTATCCTTTCACTAGAATGTTAGTAACAAACAAAATCAGTTAAGCTTTATGTAGAACACTTTTACATTCTAGGGTCATAACGCTGATAGGACTTTATTTTTATCCTCTAAATTAAAGTATTTCAGTCTGTCATTCATCTTTCTAATTTGTTTTGTCTTACTGCACCTTTTTTTTTTTAAAGTTAAAGACATCTGTTTTAAGAGAAGTGGCTATACCACAGTATGCAACACTTTAATGACAAAATACTTACACTATTATATTCTGATTAAAATTTTTAAGATAGGAAAACATTTTGATACACTTTTGACAGATATATCCTGCAGGAGGAATCAACTGCCCTCAAAGTATCACCACTGCCTAGTCTGGGGAGTGGAGAGATGGCCCTTCCGGCTCACAGTCTCGGGTAGAAAGCTTCTTTCTCATAGACCAGCCTCATGATAAGCACTTTAAATGTTCAATACAGATATGCTATAATATCATAATGCGTTTGTCCAATGAGATTCTTTGATTTATAAAAACTACAGAAGCAACAGAGCACTTAAAATGGCACACTCACACGCCCAGGCTCTGCTGCCTTGCTAAGGTCTTTCATCTCCTTGAAGTTGTCTCTTCTTAAAAAACGTCACCTATTCCTACCCAATGGGGCTATTCTGGCGAAGTAACAGACGACAGATACTCCATTCAAAAGTAAAGACCTATCACAAATAG
Source organism: Ochotona princeps (assembly GCF_030435755.1). NCBI lineage: Eukaryota > Metazoa > Chordata > Mammalia > Lagomorpha > Ochotonidae > Ochotona > Ochotona princeps. Next base: position 26,951,563 of record NC_080865.1, read on the forward strand.
GTATGGAGGGGGGACGCAGGAAGTAGCGGTCAGAAGCATCACCACCTGCCTGAGCAGGAGCCTAGTCCTCTCCTGGCTTCTTTGTGTCCTTTACCTGCCACATAGTGCAGAGACTCAATAAATTCGTGCTCAGTGAGCTGGGTGAGGAAACAACAAGTCAAAATGGGGCAGAGCAAATCAGACTTCAACACAAAGCTGGTTTTGTAACACTACTGTTGTGTTTGGTTTGCCGATAATTTTTAAAAACGATTTATTCATTTTTATGGGAAAGTCAGATTTATAAAGAGAAGGAGAGATAGACATATCTTCCATTCACTGGTTTATCCCAAAAGTGGCCACAACAGCTGGGGCTGATCCGATCCGAAGCCAGGAGACAGGAGCTTCCTTCAGGTCTCCCACATGGGTGCAGGGTCCCAAGGATTTGGGCCATCTTCGACTGCTTTCCCAGGCCACAAGCAGGGAGGGAGCTGGATGGGAAGTGGGGCCGCCGGGATTAGAACTGGCGCCCATATGGCATCTTTGCACATGCAAGGTGAGGACCGCAGCCGCTAGGACACTGTGCCAGGCCCTTGCCAATAATTTCTTAAAACAAGTGTTAACTGTTTAAAATCATCCAGCAAGCCTACTTTTTTGTGAGCATAACTTTTTAAGGCTCACAAACTGAGAAAGGTTTCCCAAAGCCTTTTTATAGACAGAGGGCAATCAATATTCTGATTCAATTTAATACAATGATGGGATATGAATCTGTCTAGTTTCCATCCTGTTAGCTATGCGAATGCATATGAAAATGAATAAATCATTGACAATCACAGGAATGACTGCTAGAGGTAGGTTTCCTTTGTATGAGAGGGTTAGAATGATGTTGATTTGACAATACAGCTTAAGATAATAAATAACTCAACTTTTTACCATTGGAAGTTATTCTGGTATGGCACAAGCAATTGGTTAAAGAGAAAGAAGAAAACAACACCAACCATCAAAACAAAAATCAAAAACAAGTGAGGCTGTGCTGTTTCACTGGAGAACATCAACACTTACAAAAGCACGAGCAAGGTTAGCACAATAGAATTAAGGCGAGTAAGACATGATTTAAGACATTAAATTCTGGGCTAAGCAGATGAAATAACATACCCAAGAGGAAAAGAACATGTAACTTTAAAATAATCCCGAACTACTAGGACAATGCATCAGAGTCAGACTAAACCTGCTTAAATCCCAAACATCTCTGAGATCATGAAGCAGTTCTGGAGAACTAGAAATCCTCTCATTTGCTTGAAGTAAATGAGACTGGCATTTTTGTATTGTGCACTGGCTTTTCATAAAAGCTTCCCATTGACTAGAAATGCTAGCTGGAATAAAAAAGTCAGAAAACCAGTAAATGATAAAACGACAGAGTGCTTCTTTAGAAAGCTGCAAGAAAAAAGGGAGCACCGCCTAAGACTATAGGGTGCAAGCTTTTAATTATATAAGGTTTCATTTTGTCAAAGTAACTGTTATGTATTTTAAGTGGCTATTCAATGCATTTCTAACGCAAAGGACCAAAATTTGGTACAACTGTGTTTAACCCCAAGTGCTTTACTTAGACCGTGACACACTATATGTTTGTTACATAAGCATCAATGTTCAATATTCACTCCTGAAATGCACAGTACCTTCTATCACAATACTTGAAGGATCTACTCCTTTCTGTCATATTATAAGCCTTTCCTCCTAATTAATGTGCAATTAATTCAACCAACCTCCAATTAGCTTTCTACAACATCGCCCTACTTAGACAATAAAGCAGTCTTTAGCCTGGGTTTTAAACCTGGGCTAAAATAGACTCCTATAGACCAAAAATGGTTCTGGGATTTCTCTTTGTGGTGTAATTTAGATGTCATATCTAATTTGCTGTCATGACTATTGTTTCACTGTGCAATTTGTATGTCGTTTTGAATTGTAAAGCATCATAGCTTTATTGAATTAAACCTTCTGTCTTTATGTAGGGTCTGATGTTACATGTTTGTGCATTTATGTTTATGTCTCAAAAGCTGCATATGACACCAAGTAGCATAAAAAGAATATGCTCTTTTGATATGTTTGCTCCTGTGTTAGTAAATATAAACACAAACCAGAAAAAAAAAAAACCTCCAGAAGCAGAAAATTGAGAATTATTATTGCTTTTACAAGCAGAGATAGCTAAATAAACCATTCACATCACACAGTTAAGGAAGGCTTGGCTGTTTGGTAACCTAAATGCTTGTATTATCAACTCTACTAATCAGTTTTTTCCTAAGCAAAAAGTACCCTAAGTCACTTTTGTGACAATTGTCTCAAACATAAGACACTACTCTTGCCACAACTTCAGGATCACAAAGAAATGAAAATGTTCCTTGACTTGAACTCACAAGGGCCAAAGGCCATTTTACTTTATACCACAATACTCAGTCAAGTGTGAGTCTACCTTGTAGTTGTCCTTCTCATCCTGGCCTATGACGTCAACTTCTAAACTGCAGTCATGACTAAGATGACTAACTACGGAAAGTCTTGCACTAGACCACTGGAATAGCCTTTTAAGTAATTTTTAGTGCATGAAATTTCATAAAGTTTTTACTAGATAATTACACTTCCTGATTTTGTAATTAGTGGAAGTACATGCAATTACATAATAATTATGATAGTAATTACGTAATTAAGATGTATAATTATGTAGTAAAAAACATCATGGAAATAAAACCATCTACTGTGTAAGCACAATGCATTTTAAAAGTAAATTTACTAGCTCAACTGTTTAAAAATACTTTTCTTCAAAATAAAATGATTAGCTCACATTATGGTCTAACTGCTGAAAATTATTTAATTTTTTTCCTCATTGGTAATAGAAATACATTTTTAAATGCACACGAAAAAAATTTGGATTTTTCCCTGCTCTCATTACTCATACGATGACACTACATGCTGTAAATGAAGACCAGCCACCCAAACATTATCACCTAGATGACTCTAGTATTGCTGTACTTGTCACCGTAAAGGAGCAAAAGAACTGCCCACCGGAATGAGGAAACAGGAAGTGTTTCGTACAATTAACAATCTGGCTCCTATACTAGCACACCTTCAGGTCCCGTGGTATGAAAGAGCCCCAGTAAGTGCATATTTACAGAAGCAGGCTTAAAGACAAGATGTGCAATTAGAATCCAGAAATTTGCTGCTCCCGTGCATGACAAAAGGTGTCATGCACAACGTCAGCTATCCTGAAGATGATACAAGAAAACTTTCACATCCACGTACGGGCAATGCAGCCAAGGTGACAATTTCCTGGAAAACAGTTTCTCTTCTGTGACACTGTAAAGTCACTTCTGGCTAAAACCGAAACAAAACCCAAACTCTCAGTAGTCACAGTAAAGCAAAGCAACGTGGAGAGTTTCAGGCTGCAACGAGAAACATCAACTTCATCATTCCTGCAGTGAGCATAAATATGCAAAGTCAGCAACAAAAAGCAAGGTAGATTTCGTTCTTAAGGATTTATTTTATTTTTGTTGGAAAGTCAGATATACAGAGAGGAAAATCTTCCGTCCACTGGTTCACTTCCCAAGCGGCTGCAACGGCTGGAGCCGAACCAATATGAAGTCAGGAGCCAGGGGCCTCTTCTAAGTCTCCCACATGGGTGCAGGGTCCCAAGGCTTTGGGCCATCCTGGACTGCTTTCCCAGCCCACAGGCAGAGAGCTGGATGGGAAGCGGGGCTGCTGGGATTGGAACTGGTGCCCATATGGTATCCCAGTGTGTGCAAAGTGAAGACTTTAGTCACTAGGCTACCACGCTAGGCCCCCAAAGTAAACTTCTGAGCAGCAAATGAATAATTTTGCTTCCATTAAAAAAATGCCTTGAAATTTTGCAAATGTGCTACATCAATGTTGCAGTGTGGTCTGGAATGTAGTGTTAGCTGAAACTCCACTCTGGGCACATAGAGTGTAGCCCTTACATGAAGTGGGTACAGAAACACATTCTAGTTCTTTCTTTTTCAAGCCATTAATCTTTTTTTTCTTTTTCCATTTTAAAATTATATTTTTGACAATCTTTACATAGTTAATTAGAGCAAAAAGGTTCAAGAGCTACAGGAAAGTGGGTAAGACTATTATTTCCACATTGTTTCCTTTGTGTATCTGAGGTAAAGGGGGAGGTAAAGGGAGAAGCCCCACCCAGTCTCCCACCCACCCCAGGTCCCTGTTGTCGGGCATGCTCTGAGGGTCTTGCTCAAGTGGTTTTGATAGTTCACCAGTTACGAATTGCTGCCAATCTCGCCATTCTAAGCACGATGAGGTCGTTGAAGAATCCACTGATTGATCAAGGCATTAATCTTGAGAAGTTGAAAGCTATTTTGAAAATCCTAATTGACTTCTCCCTTGTTTCTTTTAGCTAAGAATAAACAGCACGGAAGAACACAGGTTCTAACTTTTGTCCCTCTGCCTAGCCCTTGTCAGGCCACCCTACAACTGTATTTCAAAATACCAAGGTGTCAGATGAAGTCTACCATAAACTTGGGATGAGACTCCTCTTTTGTGTTTTCCAGGTTTGTCATTTTATGGTTTTACCAAAAGGACAGCCCTAATCATTGAATGAATTCGTGACAGGGCAGAGTGGCGGAGGCCGCCCAGGTAGCCCTGCAGACACAGCGGCAGGGCAGGGCTGACACTCTGCATCTGCGCTAAGCTCCCACGTGAGGTCTATGTGGTTGGTAACAAGGTCGATGGTTTCACATTGAATAAAATCACCTCTTCAAAAATTTTAATGTCCGCAACATTTTATTACAAAGCAGTAACATTATTAGAGCTTATAAATGAGCAAGCACATACAACAGAGGAAACAAAATTATTTATAATCCACTAAGATATGGGCTGTAAAAATATTGTAGTGTTTCTGGCTAATTTTCCACCGCAAGTTAGAATCTAACGGTTACGCAGTTTTGTACTTTAACATACCCCATTTCTTCATGCCATGAAAGATTAAAATTACGCAACATTTATAAACAACAACAAAAAGCTCGGGATTCTATGAGCCATTCTCCTATTCTAAAATTCTCTTTGAACAAAAAAAATTTTACATACTTCAACTATTTTCTAATCATAAACACACAGCTCTCTACCATCAAATTTTCTTTAATCAAAGCAACAGGGTTTTGACTGAAAACCTACTTCAAATCATGTTTAAGATTTATTTGAAATCAAGAAGAAGAGGGAGATGCTTAGGGTTTACTTCCAAGTGCCTGCAACAGGAGGAGCTGGGTCAGGCCTGAGCCAGGAAGCAGGATCCTGAAACCTCATCCCAGGCTCCCATGTAGCCACAGGGACCTAAGTACTTTGGTTACCAACACTGGCAAGAAGGGGGATGGCAAGCTGCGCCAGACACCTGCCTCAGATCATTGTATATTTGTTAAACACACACACATGAAAAGGGAAATGAAATGTCAAGCTGCTTATCTCTAAATTGATTTTCATAAAGGAAACTGTTTTTCACAATTATAAAAAAAAGCCTAATTTTAAGAAGAGTAAACAAGTACTGAAGTGCAGGTCTCATTATTTTTATGTGTCCCAGGTAAGGGTAGACTGGTTTGTGTGTTTTACCTGCTATTTATTAATTTGGGGATAAAGCTAGTCTTGACAATTCAATAGGACTGTTCCAGTGAAACAATCCAATCTGTGGGCATAAAAAGCCCACTTTTGAACACCTTGCAAGGATTTAACAAGTAAATTCTAAGAAGTCAGGTGGCTTAGACAGGACTCCAGGAGCTGTCTACCACCTTTTTTTTTTTTTTTTTTTTAGTATTTCTAACAATGTTACAACCCTCATGCTTTTGATTTAGCAGTTTGGGAAAAGCAGTAGAAATCCTTCATATTGAAAAGGGACCTGGGGACAGACCCTCAAAAATTTCCAAATTGCCATAGAAAGTAAATCATGTAATTTCTTCCATAAAACTCTTGTTTTGTGGCTTAGAAATACACACCATGTTTTCAGACTCCTTTACTTTCCAGTACTAGCTATTATCTTTCTTTTGGAGGTCATTTTCCTCTGAGTAATAAAATTATTACTGCTCCTTGAGTCTACCTATTTTGTTGATGGTAAGCAGAGAACAGGACCTTATGGTGGTGAAGGTGAGCCATGGTCAGCTTGGCTCCTTATTAACAAATGACCTGATATTCTTTCAACTCAATCCCAATGTGGCATTAACCAAAGTACAAATCATTGTATGGCATGTCACTTTCCTTCAGTATCATTGGCAAAGAGCTAAAGTGAGTGATGTGAAATCTACAATGCCAAGGAACTTCAGTAACTTTAATTGATGGCACATGAGTCAAGCTAAGCACTCCAAGAGGTCCTAGAACTATTTCACATTGCTACCCATTCATGGACAGAACTGTTTCCTAGGACTGATTCCTCCAAAAACCTTGACATTGCGCTGGTGGCTTTATTTACTAAGAATTAATTTAACAAATATTTAGTGAGTTTACCTACAATAGGCAAAGCACAGCTAGCCCAGACACAACCCTCTACTTCAACGAAGTTAGTAGAAAAGAAAGCCAAGTGAAATAATTTAAGTAAGAACTATGAGACGGGCACTCAGAGGGTGTTGTGGGAGTGGGAAGGCAGGGAACTTTATTTACATGCCAATTTTGTCATCAATATGCCACAGCAATCCGCTGCTGCCCATGGACCACAGTGCAGTATAAAAGTACCTTGCAAAGGAACAGCCTAATTTTGGGTGGCACTAATAGAAACAGGAAATGCCTATGCATGCTACAACCAGATGCTTCAACCCTAACTCCTTTCTTGAGTAGAGTCCTAAATCCTAGTGGTGCAATTCTGGCAGAGCCAAGTACAAGGTGCTCCAGGGGGTTACAGACAGATTCCTCAAAGCAGACCGCGTGTCATGGGCTGAGATGTGCTCCCCACCCCCATAATTCCAATTGTAGCCAGGCTGAAGTGTTCAATTCTGTACCATAAACTGTGACATTTGGAAACAGGGCCTTCAAAGAAGTAGTTGAGAAAACAAGGCCACCTGGGTGGGTCCTAACCTAGTAAGACTGCTGTCTGAAAAGCTCAGGCGAAGACACAGGGGGGAAACCATGGTCATGTGCAAGACAAGCAGAAATGCTTTGGAAGCAATGAGCGCTGCGAGCACACGCGCTGCTGCTGTTGAAGTTGCTGAGCCTACCTACGGTGCCCTGCCAATGGCAGCCCTAGCAGATCATCACAACATCCTGCTAACAGCTGACAGAGGCAAGAGGCAATAAGCAAATGCTTAGAGAATCGAAACACAAGGTTTTTTTCCTTCTAGAAATCAAGAAAGAACAAACAAACCAAAAAACCCCACTGAAGCGAAAAGACAGTGGCTCCCAGTCTTCGCTCTCATAAAACCGGAGCGGGCTGCTGATGAGAGTGAGCGCATGCAACATTAGCCTGCTTTTTGCTCAATAGACTAAGCTCCTCCAGGGCCAGGAGTGCTGATCGCCCATTTGGCTCCTATCAAGTGAGGGATAGCATTCAAGGCAAGATAAAGATAATACCTGTGTCGTTTTTACTGTGGCAGAATAAACAACAAAAGGGCTCAGTTAAGGAAAAAAAAATAAAAAAAGGCTTCACTTGTAAGCTGTCTTCATTTAGAAAGTTGGGCCCCAACTGTTCACTTATCCCTCAGGCCAAGTCACCATGGGATGCGGCCGTCAAATGCGACCACTTTGTGCTGAAATCCTGGAAACAGGTTTTTGCTTCATATATTGCCACAATGTTCCTCTAAAACCTCCTTCCGATCCATTATGTCCTCTGTGTACATTCTGGGGCAGTTACAATAATAATGCCAAAGCCCCACAGAAATACGATTTTTAAAATGTTATGTAGTTACAGTGAATATGCAGTAAACACTTCTCCAAAGTGAATAACAGTCCTTTACCATTTTAAAGGAAAAATACCAAATGGGGTTAATTCACATTATGGACTAATGGCCTGTAAACTTTCGTTTGAAAGCAAAGCACAGAAAAAGCTTTGACAGAGCTACTTCGTACTCTAAAAATAAATAAACATCTTTCAAATAATGTGAACATGTTTTTTTTCCCAAGTCAAATTGCTAAGTTTCAAGCAAAAATTAAAACCACCATCCAGTTACAACCCCTAAAATACGGGCTTCCGAGTGGAAATGGTAAAGCCGCCTCAGCGAAGGAAACGTTGCTAGGCACTGACAGTAAGGGAGGCCCCACAGTCGCTGCTTCACAGCCCAGTCATAGGGCACTTGTTGACGGACGACATTTAGATTCCATTCTCGGGGATATAACTGTGTAACGACTGTCATTTGCCACAGGACTTTTGATGCTAACATCTACTGGTGTTCTGGCCTTGGTCCAAATTGAATAAGTATGTTTGTCCTTTGGCTCTCACTATTTTAAATCCATTTTTATAGCAGGTCTCCCTTGAACAGCAAATCAGAATTTTGCCCTTCCTTGTAAGACAAGACGTGAATCTTATGATTGTTACATTAATTTACATGTATGGAATTTTTTCCTATAGTTTTTCGATTCTGTAAGAATATTCTTGCACCCTAATTTTTCCCTGGGGATTACAGCTTCTACTCAATTTACTTTTGTTTAGAAATCATGCAGTTGATCTGTTCAGAGTACCCTGGAAAGGGCTTATCAAATTTGGCTGCATGTCAGAATTACCTGGGGGCACTTTCTAAAAAGTATAACTTCTGAAGCTCTACCTCACATTTTCTGAATTAGAATCTGTGGGCACAGGGTTTATGGATTTGGACTTTAGATATGTCGCGGGTGACTCTTAGGAAACTTCTGCTACTGGGCCACACTGTCAGGCGTAATGTAAAGTTTCAGTTCATATTCCACCAACTAACAAATATCCTAATACCATGCAGCCTTAACGCAGATTAAGGACATTCCCTGCGCATGCAAACCCCAGCTAACACATTCACACATAAATCATTACGAATAATACCTAAGCAGAAGAAAGCTTGAAGGGAAACAGTTTCAACAGTTAAAATCCAACAAAACAAAACGGTATCTGCAGCATTGCATGAAATTCCTTCTTGTTTCATTTTCTTTGGCTGACATACAAAAGAACCAATAAATAATTAACTTGGTGTTGTTTTTTGCCACGCACTGCTGGATAGTGTATTTATTTGAAGCAATAAAAAAAAAAAAACTGGTATTAGGGTATCCCAATTCTTAAATTGGTGAAATGGAACTACAGAAAACTGTATGAGGGAACAGATCCTATCACCAGTTCTCATTTGCCAAGCAAGCAGCTTGCACACAGCTCCTTCAGACCCGGTCACTTCAACAGCAGCAAGGTACATGGTTCGCTGTTCTCTAAGAAGCTGGCCTAAGCCTTGGAAGATGTCCCAGACCACTCCTCTCTGGGCTGCCAAGTGCCACTGGATTTTTGGAAAAGTGTTGTCATGAAAGATTGACGGAGCTCTCAGATAAGAATCTTAGAGCTGTAAGGAAGAAGACTCACTCCTTTTGGAGCCTAAGGACATCTAGGGGACAATCAAGGAGGGTTACACTTAGAAAACAGTAATGCGGGGAGTATGCGCTCATACAGTAATACCCAGAAAATGTAAGAGGTCTGAAAGAAACACACATCAGAGAAGCACTAGTTCATATCATATCATAACCATTTTCAAGGAAAGGGTCATTTGGGGTAAAAAAAATATATATCAAACAGCTATTAATGTCATTACAAGTAACTACGGGCAAAATACTAATTACAACTGGACAGAAGGAATTTTTTCTGTATACCAACCTTTAATTCATAGAAAACAAACTGTGGAGACAGGTCAAGTTCTTGTTGAACACCTAAAGACAAGATACTAATAATATCCAAGCCTGCTCTTCCATTAGTTGTAAAATATATACATATTTAATCAAAGGACAGCAAAACAAAGTCAGCACAGTCCTAAAAATTTCTAACCTATCTTACAGATGGAAAACTGAAGCCAACTATGACTAGAATGGAAAAAAGGGATACCGACCAACGGCAACATGGGGATTCTTGTTAGAGGAAATCCAGTAAGTTTTGTAGATTTCTTCCTGCCATTGAGGGTGCCTCCAGCCCTAATACCGACCAGCAAAATGCTGAATTGATATTCACTGACAAACAACATAAACACTCTGTAGGTAACTAATAAGAAAAATGTGTAAATTTGCCTTTTTTATTTTCTACATCTAATAGAAAAGTTGTCAATGTGATTTTCAGGTAGGAGAAAAAACATGCACTTGTCATGACATTTTCAAATACTTTAAGTTATGTAACAAAGCTTTTCCCAGACCCATTAAGTCCCACAGTGCCTGCAAAGTCTAGTAGAAGGAAACGCAGGGTGCAAAGGGCTCCAGGCAGCACCTGATCATATGGCTGAGGCGCCTAGCCACTCTCTTAGGATGGCGTCAATAAAAGAACTCCACCCCATGCCCCTCTTTCCAAATGAACCTGGGCTTTTAGTGAACAGCAGAGACACACTCCAGGTCTATTTTTTTGTGGTAATATCTGGTTTTTGTAGGCCCAATGATTACGTTGCCTATGCTTACTTTATTACAATTACTAAACTCTATAGAAAATAGCATTTTCAAAATATAGCGTTTAAAGAGTCCTTTTTGTACTGTTCCTCCCCCAAAGCCCTGCTTTAATGCAGAAC